>NW_026701808.1:0-60257 GCF_030435755.1 Ochotona princeps | reverse complement strand
TAGCCCTCAATGCAAAGGCTCTAGACACAAATATTTGTGTGAGAGCTAATTGAATCAAGGAAACACTGCATGTTGGTGAAGGGCATATTGAAGAAGGATCAGCCGAGTGGGTTCTTGTGGGAGAACAACTCCATTTGGCTCACTAACTTCACACACCATCAGGCTTCCAAGCAGCTCCCAAGGAAACTCAGTTTTCACACTCTATGCTTAGTGCCCTTTCAGTGCATTATCTAGGGAATGATCCTGGTAGAGCATCCCACACAAACGAATGCTCCCCATGCGGGTTTCACATGCCACCAACTCACATTCTCAGGCAACTTCAGCGCCACAGCTATTTTCAGATAGCCCTCAATGCAAAGGCTCTAGACGCAAATATTGGAGTGAGAGCTAATTCAATCAAGGAAGCACTGCATGTTGGTGAAGGGCATATTGAAGAAGGATAAATCGAGTGGTTCTTGTGGGAGAACAACTCCATTTGGCTCACTAACTTCACACCACCATCAGGCTTCCAAGCAGCTCTCAAGGAAACTCAGTTTTCACACTCTATGCTTAGTTGCCTTTTAGTGCCTAGGACTGAAATGAAGCTTGGTGAGCATCCCACACAAACGAATGCTCCACATGCGGTTTCACATGCCACCAACTCCACATGTCTCAGGCAACTCAGCGCCACAGCCATTTTCAGATAGCCCTCATGCAAATGGCTCTAGACGCAAATATTTGGTGTGAGAGCTAATTCAATCAAGGGAAACACTGCATGTTGGTGAAGGGCCTATTGAAGAAGGATCAGCCGAGTGGCTCATGTGGGAGAACAACTCCATTTGGCTCACTAAACTTCACACACCATCAGGCTTCCAAGCAGCTCTCAAGGAAACTCCAGTTTTCACACTCTATGGTTAGTGCCTTTAAGTGCTTAGGACTGAAATGAAGCTTGGAGAGCATCCCACACAAACGAATGCTCCCCATGCGGGTTTCACATGCCACCAACTCAACATTCTCAGGCAACTTCAGATCCACAAGCCGTTTTCAGATAGCCCTCAATGCAAAGGCTCTAGACGCAAATATTGGTGTGAGAGCTAATTCAATCAAGGAAACACTGCATGTTGGTGAAGGGGCATATTGAGAAGATCAGCCGAGTGGTTCTTGTGGGAGAAACAACTCCATTGGCCTCACTAACTTCACACACCATCAGGCTTCCAAGCAGCTCCCAAGGAACTCAGTTTTCACACTCTATGCTTAGTGCCTTTGAGTGCATTATCTAGGAATGACCTGGTAGAGCATCCCAGACAAACGAATGCTCCACATGCGGGTTTCACATGCCACCAACTCACATTCTCAGGCAACTCTCAGCGCCACTGCCATTTTCAGATAGCCCTCAATGCAAAGGCTCTAGACGCAAATATTGGTGTGAGAGCTAATTCAATCAAGGAAACACTGCATGTTGGTGAAGGGCATATTGAAGAAGGATCAGCCGAGTGGCTCTTGTGGGAGAACAACTCCATTTGGCTCTACTAACATCACACACCATCAGGCTTCCAAGCAGCTCTCAAGGAAACTCGTTTTTCACACTCTAGTCTTAATGCCTTTTGAGTGCCTAGGACTGAAATGAAGTTTGGTGATCATCCCACACAAACGAATGCTCCCCATGCGGGTTTCACATGCCACCAACTCCACATTCACAGGCAACTTCAGCGCCACAGCCGTTTTCAGATAGCCCTCAAATGCAAAGGCTCTAGACGCAAATATTGGTGTGAGAGCTAATTCCATCAAGGAAACACTGCATGTTGGTGAAGGGCCTATTGAAGAAGGATCAGCCGAGTGGTTCTTGTGGGAGAACAACTCCATTTGGCTCACTAACTTCACACACCATCAGGCTTTCAAGCAGCTCTCAAGGAAACTCAGTTTCCACACTCTATGCTTAGTGCCCTTTGAGTGCCTAGGACTGAAATGAAGCTTGGTGAGCATCCCACACAAACGAATGCTCCACATGCGGGTTTCACATGCCACCAACTCCACATTCACAGGCAACTTCAGCGCCACAGCCGTTTTCAGATAGCCCTCAATGCAAAGGCTCTAGATGCAAATATTGGTGTGAGAGCTAATTCAATCAAGGAAACACTGCATGTGGTGAAAGGCATATTGAAGAAGGATCAGCCGAGTGGTTCTTGTGGGAGAACAACTCCATTTGGCTCATTAACTTCACACACCATCAGGCTTCCAAGCAGCTCTCAAGGAAACTCAGTTTTCACACTCTATGCTTAGTGCCCTTTGAGTGCATTATCTAGGAATGAACCTGGTAGAGCATCCCACACAAACGAATGCTCCACATGCGGGTTTCACATGCCACCAACTCCACATTCTCAGGCAACTTCAGCGCCACAGCTATTTTCAGATAGCCCTCAATGCAAAGGCTCTAGACGCAAATATTGGAGTGAGAGCTAATTCAATCAAGGAAACACTGCATGTTGGTGAAGGGCATATTGAAGAAGGATCAGCCGAGTGGCTCTTGTGGGAGAACAACTCCATTTGGCTCACTAACTTCACACACCATCAGGCTTCCAAGCAGCTCACAAGGAATCTCAGTTTTCACACTCTATGCTTAGTGTGGCCTTTGAGTGCATTATCTAGGAATGAACCTGGTAGAGCATCCCACACAAACGAATGCTCCACATGCGGGTTTCACATGCCACCAACTCCACATTCACAGGCAACTTCAGCACCACAGCCGTTTTCACATAGCCCTCAATGCAAAGGCTCTAGACACAAATATTGGTGTGAGAGCTAATTCAATCAAGGAAACACTGCATGTTGGTGAAGGGCATATTGAAGAAGGATCAGCCGAGTGGCTCTTGTGGGAGAACAACTCCATTTGGCTCACTAACTTCACACACCATCAGGCTTCCAAGCAGCTCTCAAGGAAACTCAGTTTTCACACTCTATGCTTAGTGCCCTTTCAGTGCATTATATAGAAGGGACCTGGTAGAGCATCCCACACAAACCAATGCTCCCCATGCGGGTTTCACATGCCACCAACTCCACATTCTCAGGCAACTTCAGCGCCACAGCCATTTTCAGATAGCCCTCAATGCAAAGGCTCTAGACGCAAATATTGGTGTGAGAGCTAATTCAATCAAGGAAACACTGCATGTTGGTGAAGGGCATATTGAAGAAGGATCAGCCGAGTGGCTCTTGTGGGAGAACAACTCCATTTGGCTCACTAACTTCACATACCATCAGGCTTCCAAGCAGCTCTCAAGGAAACTCAGTTTTCACACTCTAAGGTTAGTACCCTTTCACTGCATTGTCTAGGAATGAACCTGGTAGAGCATCCCACACAAACGAATGCTCCACATGCGGGTTTCACATGCCACCAACTCCACATTTACAGGCAACTTCAGCGCCACAGCCGTTTTCACATAGCCCTCAATGCAAAGGCTCTAGACGCAAATATTGGTGTGAAAGCTAATTCAATCAAGGAAACACTGCATGTTGGTGAAGGGCATATTGAAGAAGGATCAGCCGAGTGGTTCTTGTGGGAGAACAACTCCATTTGGCTCACTAACTTCACACACCATCAGGCTTCCAAGCAGCTCTCAAGGAAACTCAGTTTTCACACTCTATGCTTAGTGCCCTTTGAGTGCATTATCTAGGAATGAACCTGGTAGAGCATCCCACACAAACGAATGCTCCACATGCCGGTTTCACATGCCACCAACTCCACATTCACAGGCAACTTCAGCGCCACAGCCGTTTTCACATAGCCCTCAATGCAAAGGCTCTAGACGCAAATATTGGTGTGAGAGCTAATTCAATCAAGGAAACACTGCATGTTGGTGAAGGGCATATTGAAGAAGGATCAGCCGAGTGGCTCTTGTGGGAGAACAACTCCATTTGGCTCACTAACTTCACACACCATCAGGCTTCCAAGCAGCTCTCAAGGAAACTCAGTTTTCACACTCTAAGGTTAGTACCCTTTCACTGCATTGTCTAGGAATGAACCTGGTAGAGCATCCCACACAAACGAATGCTCCACATGCCGGTTTCACATGCCACCAACTCCACATTCACAGGCAACTTCAGCGCCACAGCCGTTTTCACATAGCCCTCAATTCAAAGGCTCTAGACGCAAATATTGGTGTGAGAGCTAATTCAATCAAGGAAACACTGCATGTTGGTGAAGGGCATATTGAAGAAGGATCAGCCGAGTGGTTCTTGTGGGAGAACAACTCCATTTGGCTCACTAACTTCACACACCATCAGGCTTCCAAGCAGCTCTCAAGGAAACTCAGTTTTCACACTCTATGCTTAGTGCCCTTTCAGTGCCTAGGACTGAAATGAAGCTTGGTGAGCATCCCACACAAACGAATGCTCCACATGCGGGTTTCACATGCCACCAACTCCACATTCACAGGCAACTTCAGCGCCACAGCCGTTTTCAGATAGCCCTCAATGCAAAGGCTCTAGACGCAAATATTGGTGTGAGAGCTAATTCAATCAAGGAAACACTGCATGTTGGTGAAGGGCATATTGAAGAAGGATCAGCCGAGTGGTTCTTGTGGGAGAACAACTCCATTTGGCTCACTAACTTCACACACCATCAGGCTTCCAAGCAGCTCTCAAGGAAACTCAGTTTCCACACTCTATGCTTAGTGCCCTTTCAGTGCCTAGGACTGAAATGAAGCTTGGTGAGCATCCCACACAAACGAATGCTCCACATGCGGGTTTCACATGCCACCAACTCCACATTCACAGGCAACTTCAGCGCCACAGGCGTTTTCACATAGCCCTCAAAGCAAAGGCTCTAGATGCAAATATTGGTGTGAGAGCTAATTCAATCAAGGAAACACTGCATGTTGGTGAAGGGCATATTGAAGAAGGATCAGCCGAGTGGTTCTTGTGGGAGAACAACTCCATTTGGCTCACTAACTTCACACACCATCAGGCTTCCAAGCAGCTCTCAAGGAATCTCAGTTTTCACACTCTATGCTTAGTGGCCTTTGAGTGCATTATCTAGGATTGAACCTGGTAGAGCATCCCACACAAACGAATGCTCCCCATGCGGGTTTCACATGCCACCAACTCCACATTCTCAGGCAACTTCAGCGCCACAGCCGTTTTCAGATAGCCCTCAATGCAAAGGCTCTAGACGCAAATATTGTTGTGAGACCTAATTCAATCAAGGAAACACTGCATGTTTGTGAAGGGCATATTGAAGAAGGATCAGCCGAGTGGCTCTTGTGGGAGAACAACTCCATTTGGCTCACTAACTTCACACACCATCAGGCTTCCAAGCAGCTCTCAAGGAAACTCAGTTTTCACACTCTAAGGTTAGTACCCTTTCAGTGCATTATCTAGGAATGAACCTGGTAGAGCATCCTACACAAACGAATGCTCCCCATGCGGGTTTCACATGCCACCAACTCCACATTCTCAGGCAACTTCAGCGCCACAGCTATTTTTAGATAGCCCTCAATGCAAAGGCTCTAGACGCAAATATTGGTGTGAGAGCTAATTCAATCAAGGAAACACTGCATGTTGGTGAAGGGCCTATTGAAGAAGGATCAGCCGAGTGGTTCTTGTGGGAGAACAACTCCATTTGGCTCACTAACTTCACACACCATCAGGCTTCCAAGCAGCTCTCAAGGAAACTCAGTTTTCACACTCTAAGGTTAGTACCCTTTCACTGCATTATCTAGGAATGAACCTGGTAGAGCATCCCACACAAACGAATGCTCCACATGCCGGTTTCACATGCCACCAACTTCACATTCACAGGCAACTTCAGCGCCACAGCCGTTTTCACATAGCCCTCAATGCAAAGGCTCTAGACGCAAATATTGGTGTGAGAGCTAATTCAATCAAGGAAACACTGCATGTTGGTGAAGGGCATATTGAAGAAGGATCAGCCGAGTGGTTCTTGTGGGAGAACAACTCCATTTGGCTCACTAACTTCACACACCATCAGGCTTCCAAGCAGCTCTCAAGGAAACTCAGTTTTCACACTCTATGCTTAGTGCCCTTTGAGTGCATTATCTAGGAATGAACCTGGTAGAGCATCCCACACAAACGAATGCTCCACATGCGGGTTTCACATGCCACCAACTCCACATTCTCAGGCAACTTCAGCGCCAAAGCCATTTTCAGATAGCCCTCAATGCAAAGGCTCTAGACGCAAATATTGGTGTGAGAGCTAATTCAATCAAGGAAACACTGCATGTTGGTGAAGGACATATTGAAGAAGGATCAGCCGAGTGGTTCTTGTGGGAGAACAACTCCATTTGGCTCACTAACTTCACACACCATCAGGCTTCCAAGCAGCTCTCAAGGAAACTCAGTTTTCACACTCTAAGGTTAGTACCCTTTCACTGCATTATCTAGGAATGAACCTGGTAGAGCATCCCACACAAACGAATGCTCCACATGCGGGTTCCACATGCCACCAACTCCACATTTACAGGCAACTTCAGCGCCACAGCCGTTTTCAGATAGCCCTCAATGCAAAGGCTCTAGACGCAAATATTGGTGTGAGAGCTAATTCAATCAAGCAAACACTGCATGTTGGTGAAGGGCATATTGAAGAAGGATCAGCCGAGTGGCTCTTGTGGGAGAACAACTCCATTTGGCTCACTAACTTCACACACCATCAGGCTTCCAAGCAGCTCTCAAGGAAACTCATTTTTCACACTCTATGCTTAGTGCCCTTTGAGTGCCTAGGACTGAAATGAAGCTTGGTGAGCATCCCACACAAACGAATGCTCCACATGCGGGTTTCACATGCCACCAACTCCACATTCACAGGCAACTTCAGCGCCACAGCCGTTTTCAGATAGCCCTCAATGCAAAGGCTCTAGATGCAAATATTGGTGTGAGAGCTAATTCAATCAAGGAAACACTGCATGTTGGTGAAGGGCATATTGAAGAAGGATCAGCCGAGTGGTTCTTGTGGGAGAACAACTCCATTTGGCTCACTAACTTCACACACCATCAGGCTTCCAAGCAGCTCTCAAGGAAACTCAGTTTTCACACTCTATGCTTAGTGCCCTTTGAGTGCATTATCTAGGAATGAACCTGGTAGAGCATCCCACACAAACGAATGCTCCACATGCGGGTTTCACATGCCACCAACTCCACATTCACAGGCAACTTCAGCGCCACAGCCGTTTTCACATAGCCCTCAATGCAAAGGCTCTAGATGCAAATATTGGTGTGAGAGCTAATTCAATCAAGGAAACACTGCATGTTGGTGAAGGGCATATTGAAGAAGGATCAGCCGAGTGGCTCTTGTGGGAGAACAACTCCATTTGGCTCACTAACTTCACACACCATCAGGCTTCCAAGCAGCTCTCAAGGAAACTCAGTTTTCACACTCTATGCTTAGTGGCCTTTGAGTGCATTATCTAGGAATGAACCTGGTAGAGCATCCCACACAAACGAATGCTCCCCATGCGGGTTTCACATGCCACCAACTCCACATTCTCAGGCAACTTCAGCGCCACAGCCATTTTCAGATAGCCCTCAATGCAAAGGCTCTAGACGCAAATATTGGTGTGGGAGCTAATTCAATCAAGGAAACACTGCATGTTGGTGAAGGACATATTGAAGAAGGATCAGCCGAGTGGTTCTTGTGGGAGAACAACTCCATTTGGCTCACTAACTTCACACACCATCAGGCTTCCAAGCAGCTCTCAAGGAAACTCAGTTTTCACACTCTAAGGTTAGTACCCTTTCACTGCATTATCTAGGAATGAACCTGGTAGAGCATCCCACACAAACGAATGCTCCACATGCGGGTTTCACATGCCACCAACTCCACATTCACAGGCAACTTCAGCGCCACAGCCGTTTTCAGATAGCCCTCAATGCAAAGTCTCTAGACGCAAATATTGGTGTGAGAGCTAATTCAATCAAGCAAACACTGCATGTTGGTGAAGGGCATATTGAAGAAGGATCAGCCAAGTGGTTCTTGTGGGAGAACAACTCCATTTGGCTCACTAACTTCACACACCATCAGGCTTCCAAGCAGCTCTCAAGGAAACTCAGTTTCCACACTCTATGCTTAGTGCCCTTTGAGTGCCTAGGACTGAAATGAAGCTTGGTGAGCATCCCACACAAACGAATGCTCCACATGCGGGTTTCACATGCCACCAACTCCACATTCTCAGGCAACTTCAGCGCCACAGCCGTTTTCACATAGCCCTCAATGCAAAGGCTCTAGATGCAAATATTGGTGTGAGAGCTAATTCAATCAAGGAAACACTGCATGTTGGTGAAGGGCATATTGAAGAAGGATCAGCCGAGTGGTTCTTGTGGGAGAACAACTCCATTTGGCTCACTAACTTCACACACCATCAGGCTTCCAAGCAGCTCTCAAGGAAACTCAGTTTTCACACTCTATGCTTAGTGCCCTTTGAGTGCATTATCTAGGAATGAACCTGGTAGAGCATCCCACACAAACGAATGCTCCACATGCGGGTTCCACATGCCACCAACTCCACATTCACAGGCAACTTCAGTGCCACAGCCGTTTTCAGATAGCCCTCAATGCAAAGGCTCTAGACGCAAATATTGGTGTGAGAGCTAATTCAATCAAGCAAACACTGCATGTTGGTGAAGGGCATATTGAAGAAGGATCAGCCGAGTGGTTCTTGTGGGAGAACAACTCCATTTGGCTCACTAACTTCACACACCATCAGGCTTCCAAGCAGCTCTCAAGGAAACTCAGTTTTCACACTCTATGCTTAGTGCCCTTTGAGTGCCTAGGACTGAAATGAAGCTTGGTGAGCATCCCACACAAACGAATGCTCCACATGCGGGTTTCACATGCCACCAACTCCACATTCACAGGCAACTTCAGCGCCACAGCCGTTTTCAGATAGCCCTCAATGCAAAGGCTCTAGATGCAAATATTGGTGTGAGAGCTAATTCAATCAAGGAAACACTGCATGTTGGTGAAAGGCATATTGAAGAAGGATCAGCCGAGTGGTTCTTGTGGGAGAACAACTCCATTTGGCTCACTAACTTCACACACCATCAGGCTTCCAAGCAGCTCTCAAGGAATCTCAGTTTTCACACTCTATGCTTAGTGCCCTTTGAGTGCATTATCTAGGAATGAACCTGGTAGAGCATCCAACACAAACAAATGCTCCCCATGCGGGTTTCACATGCCATCAACTCCACATTCTCAGGCAACTTCAGCGCCACAGCCATTTTCAGATAGCCCTCAATGCAAAGGCTCTAGACGCAAATATTGGTGTGAGAGCTAATTCAATCAAGGAAACACTGCATGTTGGTGAAGGGCATATTGAAGAAGGATCAGCCGAGTGGTTCTTGTGGGAGAACAACTCCATTTGGCTCACTAACTTCACACACCATCAGGCTTCCAAGCAGCTCTCAAGGAAACTCAGTTTTCACACTCTAATGTTAGTACCCTTTCACTGCATTATCTAGGAATGAACCTGGTAGAGCATCCCACACAAATGAATGCTCCCCATGCGGGTTTCACATGCCACCAACTCCACATTCACAGGCAACTTCAGCGCCACAGCTATTTTCAGATAGCCCTCAATGCAAAGGCTCTAGACGCAAATATTGGTGTGAGAGCTAATTCAATCAAGCAAACACTGCATGTTGGTGAAGGGCATATGGAAGAAGGATCAGCCGAGTGGTTCTTGTGGGAGAACAACTCCATTTGGCTCACTAACTTCACACACCATCAGGCTTCCAAGCAGCTCTCAAGGAAACTCAGTTTTCACACTCTATGCTTAGTGCCCTTTGAGTGCATTATCTAGGAAGGAACCTGGTAGAGCATCCCACACAAACGAATGCTCCACATGCCGGTTTCACATGCCACCAACTCCACATTCACAGGCAACTTCAGCGCCACAGCCGTTTTCACATAGCCCTCAATTCAAAGGCTCTAGACGCAAATATTGGTGTGAGAGCTAATTCAATCAAGGAAACACTGCATGTTGGTGAAGGGCATATTGAAGAAGGATCAGCCGAGTGGTTCTTGTGGGAGAACAACTCCATTTGGCTCACTAACTTCACACACCATCAGGCTTCCAAGCAGCTCTCAAGGAAACTCAGTTTTCACACTCTATGCTTAGTGCCCTTTCAGTGCCTAGGACTGAAATAAAGCTTGGAGAGCATCCCACACAAACGAATGCTCCACATGCGGGTTTCACATGCCACCAACTCCACATTCTCAGGCAACTTCAGCGCCACAGCCGTTTTCACATAGCCCTCAATGCAAAGGCTCTAGACACAAATATTGGTGTGAGAGCTAATTCAATCAAGGAAACACTGCATGTTGGTGCAGGGCATATTGAAGAAGGATCAGCCGAGTGGTTCTTGTGGGAGAACAACTCCATTTGGCTCACTAACTTCACACACCATCAGGCTTCCAAGCAGCTCTCAAATAATCTCAGTTTTCACACTCTATGCTTAGTGGCCTTTGAGTGCATTATCTAGGAATGAACCTGGTAGAGCATCCCATACAAACGAATGCTCCCCTTGCCGGTTTCACATGCCACCAACTCCACATTCTCAGGCAACTTCAGCGCCAGAGCTAATTTCAGATAGACCTCAATGCAAAGGCTCTAGACGCAAATATTTGTGTGAGAGCTAATTCAATCAAGGAAACACTGCATGTTGGTGAAGGGCATATTGAAGAAGGATCAGCCGAGTGGTTCTTGTGGGAGAACAACTCCATTTGGCTCACTAACTTCACACACCATCAGGCTTCGAAGCAGCTCTCAAGGAATCTCAGTTTTGACACTCTATGCTTAGTTGCCTTTTAGTGCCTAGGACTGAAATGAAGCTTGGTGAGCATCCCACACAAACGAATGCTCCACATGCGGGTTTCACATGCCACCAACTCCACATTCACAGGCAACTTCAGCGCCACAGCCGTTTTCACATAGCCCTCAATGCAAAGGCTCTAGACACAAATATTTGTGTGAGAGCTAATTGAATCAAGGAAACACTGCATGTTGGTGAAGGGCATATTGAAGAAGGATCAGCCGAGTGGTTCTTGTGGGAGAACAACTCCATTTGGCTCACTAACTTCACACACCATCAGGCTTCCAAGCAGCTCCCAAGGAAACTCAGTTTTCACACTCTATGCTTAGTGCCCTTTCAGTGCATTATCTAGGAATGATCCTGGTAGAGCATCCCACACAAACGAATGCTCCCCATGCGGGTTTCACATGCCACCAACTCCACATTCTCAGGCAACTTCAGCGCCACAGCTATTTTCAGATAGCCCTCAATGCAAAGGCTCTAGACGCAAATATTGGAGTGAGAGCTAATTCAATCAAGGAAGCACTGCATGTTGGTGAAGGGCATATTGAAGAAGGATAAATCGAGTGGTTCTTGTGGGAGAACAACTCCATTTGGCTCACTAACTTCACACACCATCAGGCTTCCAAGCAGCTCTCAAGGAAACTCAGTTTTCACACTCTATGCTTAGTTGCCTTTTAGTGCCTAGGACTGAAATGAAGCTTGGTGAGCATCCCACACAAACGAATGCTCCACATGCGGGTTTCACATGCCACCAACTCCACATTCTCAGGCAACTTCAGCGCCACAGCCATTTTCAGATAGCCCTCAATGCAAAGGCTCTAGACGCAAATATTGGTGTGAGAGCTAATTCAATCAAGGAAACACTGCATGTTGGTGAAGGGCCTATTGAAGAAGGATCAGCCGAGTGGCTCATGTGGGAGAACAACTCCATTTGGCTCACTAACTTCACACACCATCAGGCTTCCAAGCAGCTCTCAAGGAAACTCAGTTTTCACACTCTATGCTTAGTGCCCTTTAAGTGCTTAGGACTGAAATGAAGCTTGGAGAGCATCCCACACAAACGAATGCTCCCCATGCGGGTTTCACATGCCACCAACTCCACATTCTCAGGCAACTTCAGATCCACAGCCGTTTTCAGATAGCCCTCAATGCAAAGGATCTAGACGCAAATATTGGTGTGAGAGCTAATTCAATCAAGGAAACACTGCATGTTGGTGAAGGGCATATTGAAGAAGGATCAGCCGAGTGGTTCTTGTGGGAGAACAACTCCATTTGGCTCACTAACTTCACACACCATCAGGCTTCCAAGCAGCTCCCAAGGAAACTCAGTTTTCACACTCTATGCTTAGTGCCCTTTGAGTGCATTATCTAGGAATGAACCTGGTAGAGCATCCCAGACAAACGAATGCTCCACATGCGGGTTTCACATGCCACCAACTCCACATTCTCAGGCAACTTCAGCGCCACTGCCATTTTCAGATAGCCCTCAATGCAAAGGCTCTAGACGCAAATATTGGTGTGAGAGCTAATTCAATCAAGGAAACACTGCATGTTGGTGAAGGGCATATTGAAGAAGGATCAGCCGAGTGGCTCTTGTGGGAGAACAACTCCATTTGGCTCACTAACATCACACACCATCAGGCTTCCAAGCAGCTCTCAAGGAAACTCGGTTTTCACACTCTAGTCTTAATGCCTTTTGAGTGCCTAGGACTGAAATGAAGTTTGGTGATCATCCCACACAAACGAATGCTCCCCATGCGGGTTTCACATGCCACCAACTCCACATTTACAGGCAACTTCAGCGCCACAGCCGTTTTCAGATAGCCCTCAATGCAAAGGCTCTAGACGCAAATATTGGTGTGAGAGCTAATTCCATCAAGGAAACACTGCATGTTGGTGAAGGGCCTATTGAAGAAGGATCAGCCGAGTGGTTCTTGTGGGAGAACAACTCCATTTGGCTCACTAACTTCACACACCATCAGGCTTTCAAGCAGCTCTCAAGGAAACTCAGTTTCCACACTCTATGCTTAGTGCCCTTTGAGTGCCTAGGACTGAAATGAAGCTTGGTGAGCATCCCACACAAACGAATGCTCCACATGCGGGTTTCACATGCCACCAACTCCACATTCACAGGCAACTTCAGCGCCACAGCCGTTTTCAGATAGCCCTCAATGCAAAGGCTCTAGATGCAAATATTGGTGTGAGAGCTAATTCAATCAAGGAAACACTGCATGTTGGTGAAAGGCATATTGAAGAAGGATCAGCCGAGTGGTTCTTGTGGGAGAACAACTCCATTTGGCTCATTAACTTCACACACCATCAGGCTTCCAAGCAGCTCTCAAGGAAACTCAGTTTTCACACTCTATGCTTAGTGCCCTTTGAGTGCATTATCTAGGAATGAACCTGGTAGAGCATCCCACACAAACGAATGCTCCACATGCGGGTTTCACATGCCACCAACTCCACATTCTCAGGCAACTTCAGCGCCACAGCTATTTTCAGATAGCCCTCAATGCAAAGGCTCTAGACGCAAATATTGGAGTGAGAGCTAATTCAATCAAGGAAACACTGCATGTTGGTGAAGGGCATATTGAAGAAGGATCAGCCGAGTGGCTCTTGTGGGAGAACAACTCCATTTGGCTCACTAACTTCACACACCATCAGGCTTCCAAGCAGCTCACAAGGAATCTCAGTTTTCACACTCTATGCTTAGTGGCCTTTGAGTGCATTATCTAGGAATGAACCTGGTAGAGCATCCCACACAAACGAATGCTCCACATGCGGGTTTCACATGCCACCAACTCCACATTCACAGGCAACTTCAGCACCACAGCCGTTTTCACATAGCCCTCAATGCAAAGGCTCTAGACACAAATATTGGTGTGAGAGCTAATTCAATCAAGGAAACACTGCATGTTGGTGAAGGGCATATTGAAGAAGAATCAATCGAGTGATTCTTGTGGGAGAACAACTCCATTTGGCTCACTAACTTCACACACCATCAGGCTTCCAAGCAGCTCTCAAGGAAACTCAGTTTTCACACTCTATGCTTAGTGCCCTTTCAGTGCATTATATAGAAGGGACCTGGTAGAGCATCCCACACAAACCAATGCTCCCCATGCGGGTTTCACATGCCACCAACTCCACATTCTCAGGCAACTTCAGCGCCACAGCCATTTTCAGATAGCCCTCAATGCAAAGGCTCTAGACGCAAATATTGGTGTGAGAGCTAATTCAATCAAGGAAACACTGCATGTTGGTGAAGGGCATATTGAAGAAGGATCAGCCGAGTGGTTCTTGTGGGAGAACAACTCCATTTGGCTCATTAACTTCACACACCATCAGGCTTCCAAGCAGCTCTCAAGGAAACTCAGTTTTCACACTCTATGCTTAGTGCCCTTTGAGTGCATTATCTAGGAATGAACCTGGTAGAGCATCCCACACAAACGAATGCTCCACATGCGGGTTTCACATGCCAGCAATTCCACATTTACAGGCAACTTCAGCGCCACAGCCGTTTTCAGATAGCCCTCAATGCAAAGGCTCTAGACGCAAATATTGGTGTGAGAGCTAATTCAATCAAGGAAACACTGCATGTTGGTGAAGGGCATATTGAAGAAGGATCAGCCGAGTGGTTCTTGTGAGAGAACAACTCCATTTGGCTCACTAACTTCACACACCATCAGGCTTCGAAGCAGCTCTCAAGGAAACTCAGTTTTCACACTCTATGCTTAGTGCCCTTTGAGTGCATTATCTAGGAATGAACCTGGTAGAGCATCCCACACAAACGAATGCTCCACATGCCGGTTTCACATGCCACCAACTCCACATTCTCAGGCAACTTCAGCGCCACAGCCGTTTTCAGATAGCCCTCAATGCAAAGGCTCTAGACACAAATATTGGTGTGAGAGCTAATTCAATCAAGGAAACACTGCATGTTGGTGAAGGGCATATTGAAGAAGGATCAGCCGAGTGGTTCTTGTGGGAGAACAACTCCATTTGGCTCACTAACTTCACACACCATCAGGCTTCCAAGCAGCTCTCAAGGAAACTCAGTTTTCACACTCTATGCTTAGTGCCCTTTGAGTGCATTATCTAGGAATGAACCTGGTAGAGCATCCCACACAAACGAATGCTCCACATGCGGGTTTCACATGCCACCAACTCCACATTTACAGGCAACTTCAGCACCACAGCCATTTTCAGATAGCCCTCAATGCAAAGGCTCTAGACACAAATATTGGTGTGAGAGCTAATTCAATCAAGGAAACACTGCATGTTGGTGAAGGGCATATTGAAGAAGGATCAGCCGAGTGGCTCTTGTGGGAGAACAACTCCATTTGGCTCACTAACTTCACACAGCATCAGGCTTCCAAGCAGCTCTCAAGGAAACTCGGTTTTCACACTCTAGTCTTAATGCCCTTTGAGTGCCTAGGACTGAAATGAAGCTTGGTGAGCATCCCACACAAACGAATGCTCCACATGCGGGTTTCACATGCCACCAACTCCACATTCACAGGCAACTTCAGCGCCACAGCCGTTTTCACATAGCCCTCAATGCAAAGGCTCTAGACGCAAATATTGGTGTGAGAGCTAATTGAATCAAGCAAACACTGCATGTTGGTGAAGGGCCTATTGAAGAAGGATCAGCCGAGTGGTTCTTGTGGGAGAACAACTCCATTTGGCTCACTAACTTCACACACCATCAGGCTTCCAAGCAGCTCTCAAGGAATCTCAGTTTTCACACTCTATGCTTAGTGCCCTTTCAGTGCATTATATAGAAGGGACCTGGTAGAGCATCCCACACAAACCAATGCTCCCCATGCGGGTTTCACATGCCACCAACTCCACATTCTCAGGCAACTTCAGCGCCACAGCCATTTTCAGATAGCCCTCAATGCAAAGGCTCTAGACGCAAATATTGGTGTGAGAGCTAATTCAATCAAGGAAACACTGCATGTTGGTGAAGGGCATATTGAAGAAGGATCAGCCGAGTGGTTCTTGTGGGAGAACAACTCCATTTGGCTCATTAACTTCACACACCATCAGGCTTCCAAGCAGCTCTCAAGGAAACTCAGTTTTCACACTCTATGCTTAGTGCCCTTTGAGTGCATTATCTAGGAATGAACCTGGTAGAGCATCCCACAGAAACGAATGCTCCACATGCGGGTTTCACATGCCAGCAATTCCACATTTACAGGCAACTTCAGCGCCACAGCCGTTTTCAGATAGCCCTCAATGCAAAGGCTCTAGACGCAAATATTGGTGTGAGAGCTAATTCAATCAAGGAAACACTGCATGTTGGTGAAGGGCATATTGAAGAAGGATCAGCCGAGTGGTTCTTGTGAGAGAACAACTCCATTTGGCTCACTAACTTCACACACCATCAGGCTTCGAAGCAGCTCTCAAGGAAACTCAGTTTTCACACTCTATGCTTAGTGCCCTTTGAGTGCATTATCTAGGAATGAACCTGGTAGAGCATCCCACACAAACGAATGCTCCACATGCCGGTTTCACATGCCACCAACTCCACATTCTCAGGCAACTTCAGCGCCACAGCCGTTTTCAGATAGCCCTCAATGCAAAGGCTCTAGACACAAATATTGGTGTGAGAGCTAATTCAATCAAGGAAACACTGCATGTTGGTGAAGGGCATATTGAAGAAGGATCAGCCGAGTGGTTCTTGTGGGAGAACAACTCCATTTGGCTCACTAACTTCACACACCATCAGGCTTCCAAGCAGCTCTCAAGGAAACTCAGTTTTCACACTCTATGCTTAGTGCCCTTTGAGTGCATTATCTAGGAATGAACCTGGTAGAGCATCCCACACAAACGAATGCTCCACATGCGGGTTTCACATGCCACCAACTCCACATTTACAGGCAACTTCAGCACCACAGCCATTTTCACATAGCCCTCAATGCAAAGGCTCTAGACACAAATATTGGTGTGAGAGCTAATTCAATCAAGGAAACACTGCATGTTGGTGAAGGGCATATTGAAGAAGGATCAGCCGAGTGGCTCTTGTGGGAGAACAACTCCATTTGGCTCACTAACTTCACACAGCATCAGGCTTCCAAGCAGCTCTCAAGGAAACTCGGTTTTCACACTCTAGTCTTAATGCCCTTTGAGTGCCTAGGACTGAAATGAAGCTTGGTGAGCATCCCACACAAACGAATGCTCCACATGCGGGTTTCACATGCCACCAACTCCACATTCACAGGCAACTTCAGCGCCACAGCCGTTTTCAGATAGCCCTCAATGCAAAGGCTCTAGATGCAAATATTGGTGTGAGAGCTAATTCAATCAAGGAAACACTGCATGTTGGTGAAGGGCCTATTGAAGAAGGATCAGCCGAGTGGTTCTAGTGGGAGAACAACTCCATTTGGCTCACTAACTTCACACAGCATCAGGCTTCCAAGCAGCTCTCAAGGAAACTCAGTTTTCACACTCTAAGGTTAGTACCCTTTCACTGCATTATCTAGGAATGAACCTGGTAGAGCATCCCACACAAACGAATGCTCCCCATGCGGGTTTCACATGCCACCAACTCCACATTCTCAGGCAACTTCAGCGCCACAGCCATTTTCAGATAGCCCTCAATGCAAAGGCTCTAGACGCAAATATTGGTGTGAGAGCTAATTCAATCAAGGAAACACTGCATGTTGGTGAAGGGCATATTGAAGAAGGATCAGCCGAGTGGTTCTTGTGGGAGAACAACTCCATTTGGCTCATTAACTTCACACACCATCAGGCTTCCAAGCAGCTCTCAAGGAAACTCAGTTTTCACACTCTATGCTTAGTGCCCTTTGAGTGCATTATCTAGGAATGAACCTGGTAGAGCATCCCACAGAAACGAATGCTCCACATGCGGGTTTCACATGCCACCAATTCCACATTCTCAGGCAACTTCAGCGCCACAGCCGTTTTCAGATAGCCCTCAATGCAAAGGCTCTAGACGCAAATATTGGTGTGAGAGCTAATTCAATCAAGGAAACACTGCATGTTGGTGAAGGGCATATTGAAGAAGGATCAGCCGAGTGGTTCTTGTGAGAGAACAACTCCATTTGGCTCACTAACTTCACACACCATCAGGCTTCCAAGCAGCTCTCAAGGAAACTCAGTTTTCACACTCTATGCTTAGTGCCCTTTGAGTGCATTATCTAGGAATGAACCTGGTAGAGCATCCCACACAAACGAATGCTCCCCATGCGGGTTTCACATGCCACCAACTCCACATTCACAGGCAACTTCAGCGCCACAGCCGTTTTCAGATAGCCCTCAATGCAAAGGCTCTAGATGCAAATATTGGTGTGAGAGCTAATTCAATCAAGGAAACACTGCATGTTGGTGAAGGGCTTATTGAAGAAGGATCAGCCGAGTGGTTCTTGTGGGAGAACAACTCCATTTGGCTCACTAACTTCACACACCATCAGGCTTCCAAGCAGCTCTCAAGGAAACTCGGTTTTCACACTCTAGTCTTAATGCCCTTTGAGTGCCTAGGACTGAAATGAAGCTTGGTGTGCATCCCACACAAACGAATGCTCCACATGCGGGTTTCACATGCCACCAACTCCACATTCTCAGGCAACTTCAGCGCCACAGCCGTTTTCAGATAGCCCTCAATGCAAAGGCTATAGATGCAAATATTGGTGTGAGAGCTAATTCAATCAAGGAAACACTGCATGTTGGTGAAAGGCATATTGAAGAAGGAACAGCCGAGTGGTTCTTGTGGGAGAACAACTCCATTTGGCTCACTAACTTCACACAGCATCAGGCTTCCAAGCAGCTCTCAAGGAAACTCAGTTTTCACACTCTATGCTTAGTTGCCTTTTAGTGCCTAGGACTGAAATGAAGCTTGGTGAGCATCCCACACAAACGAATGCTCCACATGCGGGTTTCACATGCCACCCACTCCACATTCTCAGGCAACTTCAGCGCCACAGCCGTTTTCACATAGCCCTCAATGCAAAGGCTCTAGACGCAAATATTGGTGTGAGAGCTAATTGAATAAAGCAAACACTGCATGTTGGTGAAGGGCCTATTGAAGAAGGATCAGCCGAGTGGTCCTTGTGGGAGAACAACTCCATTTGGCTCACTAACTTCACACACCATCAGGCTTCCAAGCAGCTCTCAAGGAAACTCAGTTTTCACACTCTATGCTTAGTGCCCTTTGAGTGCATTATCTAGGAAGGAACCTGGTAGAGCATCTCACACAAACGAATGCTCCCCATGCGGGTTTCACATGCCACCAACTCCACATTCTCAGGCAACTTCAGCGCCACAGCCGTTTTCACATAGCCCTCAATGCAAAGGCTCTAGACGCAAATATTGGTGTGAGAGCTAATTCAATCAAAGAAACATTGCATGTTGGTGAAGGGCCTATTGAAGAAGGATCAGCCGAGAGGTTCTTGTGGGAGAACAACTCCATTTGGCTCACTAACTTCACACACCATCAGGCTTCCAAGCAGCTCTCAAGGAAACTCAGTTTTCACACTCTATGCTTAGTGCCCTTTCAGTGCATTATTTAGGAATGAACCTGGTAGAGCATCCCACACAAACGAATGCTCCACATGCGGGTTTCACATGCCACCAACTCCACATTCTCAGGCAACTTCAGCGCCACAGCCATTTTCAGATAGCCCTCAATGCAAAGGCTCTAGACGCAAATATTGGTGTGAGAGCTAATTCAATCAAGGAAACACTGCATGTTGGTGAAGGGCATATTGAAGAAGGATCAGCCGAGTGGTTCTTGTGGGAGAACAACTCCATTTGGCTCATTAACTTCACACACCATCAGGCTTCCAAGCAGCTCTCAAGGAAACTCAGTTTTCACACTCTATGCTTAGTGCCCTTTGAGTGCATTATCTAGGAATGAACCTGGTAGAGCATCCCACACCAACGAATGCTCCACATGCGGGTTTCACATGCCACCAACTCCACATTTACAGGCAACTTCAGCGTCACAGCCGTTTTCACATAGCCCTCAATGCAAAGGCTCTAGACGCAAATATTGGTGTGAGAGCTAATTCAATCAAGGAAACACTGCATGTTGGTGCAGGGCATATTGAAGAAGGATCAGCCGAGTGGTTCTTGTGGGAGAACAACTCCATTTGGCTCACTAACTTCACACACCATCAGGCTTCCAAGCAGCTCTCATGGAAACTCAGTTTTCACACTCTAGGCTTAGTGCCCTTTGAGTGCATTACCTAGGAATGAACCTGGTAGAGCATCCCACACAAACGAATGCTCCCCATGCGGGTTTCGCATGCCACCAACTCCACATTTACAGGCAACTTCAGCGCCACAGCCGTTTTCACATAGCCCTCAATGCAAAGGCTCTAGACGCAAATATTGGTGTGAGAGCTAATTGAATCAAGGAAACATTGCATGTTGGTGAAGGGCATATTGAAGAAGGATCAGCCGATTGGTTCTTGTGGGAGAACAACTCCATTTGGCTCACTAACTTCACACACCATCAGGCTTCCAAGCAGCTCTCAAGGAAACTCAGTTTTCACACTCTATGCTTAGTGCCCTTTGAGTGCCTAGGACTGAAATGAAGCTTGGAGAGCATCCCACACAAACGAATGCTCCACATGCGGGTTTCACATGCCACCAACTCCACATTCTCAGGCAACTTCAGCGCCACAGCCGTTTTCAGATAGCCCTCAATGCAAAGGCTCTAGACGCAAATATTGGTGTGAGAGCTAATTCAATCAAGGAAACACTGCATGTTGGTGAAGGGCATATTGAAGAAGGATCAGCCGAGTGGCTCTTGTGGGAGAACAACTCCATTTGGCTCACTAACTTCACACACCATCAGGCTTCCAAGCAGCTCTCAAGGAAACTCAGTTTTCACACTCTATGCTTAGTGCCCTTTGAGTGCATTATCTAGGAAGAAACCTGGTAGAGCATCCCACACAATCGAATGCTCCACATGCGGGTTTCACATGCCACCAACTCCACATTCACAGGCAACTTCAGCGCCACAGCCGTTTTCACATAGCCCTCAATGCAAAGGCTCTAGACACAAATATTGGTGTGAGAGCTAATTCAATCAAGGAAACACTGCATGTTGGTGAAGGGCATATTGAAGAAGGATCAGCCGAGTGGTTCTTGTGGGAGAACAACTCCATTTGGCTCACTAACTTCACACACCATCAGGCTTCCAAGCAGCTCTCAAGGAAACTCAGTTTTCACACTCTATGCTTAGTGCCCTTTCAGTGCCTAGGACTGAAATGAACCTGGTAGAGCATCCCACACAAACGAATGCTCCCCATGCGGGTTTCACATGCCACCAACTCCACATTCACAGGCAAATTCAGCGCCACAGCCGTTTTCACATAGCCCTCAATGCAAAGGCTCTAGACGCAAATATTGGTGTGAGAGCTAATTCAATCAAGGAAACACTGCATGTTGGTGAAGGGCATATTGAAGAAGGATCAGCTGAGTGGCTCTTGTGGGAGAACAACTCCATTTGGCTCACTAACTTCACACACCATCAGGCTTCCAAGCAGCTCTCAAGGAAACTCAGTTTTCACACTCTATGCTTAGTGCCCTTTGAGTGCATTATCTAGGAAGAAACCTGATAGAGCATCCCACACAAACGAATGCTCCCCATGCGGGTTTCACATGCCACCAACTCCACATTCACAGGCAACTTCAGCGCCACAGCCGTTTTCAGATAGCCCTCAATGCAAAGGCTCTAGACACAAATATTGGTGTGAGAGCTAATTCAATCAAGGAAACACTGCATGTTGGTGAAGGGCATATTGAAGAAGGATCAGCCGAGTGGCTCTTGTGGGAGAACAACTCCATTTGGCTCACTAACTTCACACACCATCAGGCTTCGAAGCAGCTCTCAAGGAAACTCAGTTTTCACACTCTATGCTTAGTGCCCTTTGAGTGCATTATCTAGGAAAGAACCTGGTAGAGCATCCCACACAAACGAATGCTCCACATGCGGGTTTCACATGCCACCAACTCCACATTCTCAGGCAACTTCAGCGCCACAGCCATTTTCACATAGCCCTCAATGCAAAGGCTCTAGACGCAAATATTGGTGTGAGAGCTAATTCAATCAAGGAAACACTGCATGTTGATGAAGGGCATATTGAAGAAGGATCAGCCGAGTGGTTCTTGTGGGAGAACAACTCCATTTGGCTCACTAACTTCACACACCATCAGGCTTCCAAGCAGCTCTCAAGGAAACTCAGTTTTCACACTCTATGCTTAGTGCCCTTTGAGTGCATTATCTAGGAAGGAACCTGGTAGAGCATCCCACACCAACGAATGCTCCCCATGCGGGTTTCACATGCCACCAACTCCACATTTACAGGCAACTTCAGCGCCACAGCCGTTTTCACATAGCCCTCAATGCAAAGGCTCTAGACGCAAATATTGGTGTGAGAGCTAATTCAATCAAGGAAACACTGCATGTTGGTGAAGGGCATATTGAAGAAGGATCAGCCGAGTGGCTCTTGTGGGAGAACAACTCCATTTGGCTCACTAACTTCACACACCATCAGGCTTCCAAGCAGCTCTCAAGGAAACTCAGTTTTCACACTCTATGCTTAGTGCCCTTTGAGTGCATTATCTAGGAATGAACCTGGTAGAGCATCCCACACAAACGAATGCTCCACATGCGGGTTTCACATGCCACCAACTCCACATTCACAGGCAACTTCAGCGCCACAGCCGTTTTCAGATAGCCCTCAATGCAAAGGCTCTAGACGCAAATATTGGTGTGAGAGCTAATTCAATCAAGGAAACACTGCATGTTGGTGAAGGGCATATTGAAGAAGGATCAGCCGAGTAATTCTTGTGGGAGAACAACTCCATTTGGCTCACTAACTTCACACACCATCAGGCTTCCAAGCAGCTCTCAAGGAAACTCAGTTTTCACACTCTATGCTTAGTGCCCTTTGAGTGCATTATCTAGGAATGAACCTGGTAGAGCATCCCACACCAACGAATGCTCCACATGCGGGTTTCACATGCCACCAACTCCACATTTACAGGCAACTTCAGCGCCACAGCCGTTTTCACATAGCCCTCAATGCAAAGGCTCTAGAGGCAAATATTGGTGTGAGAGCTAATTCAATCAAGGAAACACTGCATGTTGGTGAAGGGCCTATTGAAGAAGGATCAGCCGAGTGGTTCTTGTGGGAGAACAACTCCATTTGGCTCACTAAATTCACACACCATCAGGCTTCCAAGCAGCTCTCAAGGAAACTCAGTTTTCACACTCTATGGTTAGTACCCTTTCACTGCATTATCTAGGAATGAACCTGGTAGAGCATCCCACACAAACGAATGCTCCACATGCGGGTTTCACATGCCACCAACTCCACATTCTCAGGCAACTTCAGCGCCACAGCCATTTTCAGATAGCCCTCAATGCAAAGGCTCTAGACGCAAATATTGGTGTGAGAGCTAATTCAATCAAGGAAACACTGCATGTTGATGAAGGGCATATTGAAGAAGGATCAGCCGAGTGGTTCTTGTGGGAGAACAACTCCATTTGGCTCACTAACTTCACACACCATCAGGCTTCCAAGCAGCTCTCAAGGAAACTCAGTTTTCACACTCTATGCTTAGTGCCCTTTGAGTGCTTAGGACTGAAATGAAGCTTGGTGAGCATCCCACACAAACGAATGCTCCCCATGCGGGTTTCACATGCCACCAACTCCACATTCTCAGGCAACTTCAGCGCCACAGCCGTTTTCAGATAGACCTCAATGCAAAGGCTCTAGACGCAAATATTGGTGTGAGAGCTAATTCAATCAAGGAAACACTGCATGTTGGTGAAGGGCATATTGAAGAAGGATCAGCCGAGTGGTTCTTGTGGGAGAACAACTCCATTTGGCTCACTAACTTCACACACCATCAGGCTTCCAAGCAGCTCTCAAGGAAACTCAGTTTCCACACTCTATGCTTAGTGCCCTTTGAGTGCCTAGGACTGAAATGAAGCTTGGTGAGCATCCCACACAAACGAATGCTCCCCATGCGGGTTTCACATGCCACCAACTCCACATTTACAGGCAACTTCAGCGCCTCAGCCGTTTTCACATAGCCCTCAATGCAAAGACTCTAGATGCAAATATTGGTGTGAGAGCTAATTCAATCAAGGAAACACTGCATGTTATTGAAAGGCATATTGAAGAAGGATCAGCCGAGTGGTTCTTGTGGGAGAACAACTCCATTTGGCTCACTAACTTCACACACCATCAGGCTTCCAAGCAGCTCTCAAGGAAACTCAGTTTTCACACTCTATGCTTAGTGCCCTTTCAGTGCCTAGGACTGAAATGAACCTGGTAGAGCATCCCACACAAACGAATGCTCCCCATGCGGGTTTCACATGCCACCAACTCCACATTCACAGGCAAATTCAGCGCCACAGCCGTTTTCACATAGCCCTCAATGCGAAGGTTCTAGACGCAAATATTTGTGTGAGAGCTAATTCAATCAAGGAAACACTGCATGTTGGTGAAGGGCATATTGAAGAAGGATCAGCCGAGTGGCTCTTGTGGGAGAACAACTCCATTTGGCTCACTAACTTCACACACCATCAGGCTTCCAAGCAGCTCTCAAGGAAACTCAGTTTTCACACTCTATGCTTAGTGCCCTTTGAGTGCATTATCTAGGAATGAACCTGGTAGAGCATCCCACACAAACGAATGCTCCACATGCGGGTTTCACATGCCACCAACTCCACATTCTCAGGCAACTTCAGCGCCACAGCCATTTTCAGATAGCCCTCAATGCAAAGGCTCTAGACGCAAATATTGGTGTGAGAGCTAATTCAATCAAGGAAACACTGCATGTTGGTGAAGGGCATATTGAAGAAGGATCAGCAGAGTGGCTCTTGTGGGAGAACAACTCCATTTGGCTCACTAACTTCACACACCATCAGGCTTCCAAGCAGCTCTCAAGGAAACTCAGTTTTCACACTCTATGCTTAGTGCCCTTTGAGTGCATTATCTAGGAATGAACCTGGTAGAGCATCCCACACAAACGAATGCTCCCCATGCGGGTTTCACATGCCACCAACTCCACATTCACAGGCAACTTCAGCGCCACAGCCGTTTTCACATAGCCCTCAATGCAAAGGCTCTAGACACAAATATTGGTGTGAGAGCTAATTCAATCAAGGAAACACTGCATGTTGGTGAAGGGCATATTGAAGAAGGATCAGCCGAGTGGTTCTTGTGGGAGAACAACTCCATTTGGCTCACTAACTTCACACACCATCAGGCTTCCAAGCAGCTCTCAAGGAAACTCAGTTTTCACACTCTATGCTTAGTGCCCTTTGAGTGCATTATCTAGGAAGGAACCTGGTAGAGCATCCCACACCAACGAATGCTCCACATGCGGGTTTAACATGCCACCAAGTCCACATTCTCAGGCAACTTCAGCGCCACAGCCGTTTTCACATAGCCCTCAATGCAAAGGCTCTAGACGCAAATATTGGTGTGAGAGCTAATTCAATCAAGGAAACACTGCATGTTGGTGAAGGGCCTATTGAAGAAGGATCAGCCGAGTGGTTCTTGTGGGAGAACAACTCCATTTGTCTCACTAACATCACACACCATCAGGCTTCCAAGCAGCTCTCAAGGAAACTCAGTTTTCACACTCTATGCTTAGTGCCCTTTGAGTGCCTAGGACTGAAATGAAGCTTGGAGAGCATCCCACACAAACGAATGCTCCACATGCGGGTTTCACATGCCACCAACTCCACATTCTCAGGCAACTTCAGCGCCACAGCCGTTTTCAGATAGCCCTCAATGCAAAGGCTCTAGACGCAAATATTGGTGTGAGAGCTAATTCAATCAAGGAAACACTGCATGTTGGTGAAGGGCATATTAAAGAAGGATCAGCAGAGTGGCTCTTGTGGGAGAACAACTCCATTTGGCTCACTAACTTCACACACCATCAGGCTTCCAAGCAGCTCTCAAGGAAACTCAGTTTTCACACTCTATGCTTAGTGCCCTTTGAGTGCATTATCTAGGAATGAACCTGGTAGAGCATCCCACACAATCGAATGCTCCACATGCGGGTTTCACATGCCACCAACTCCACATTCACAGGCAACTTCAGCGCCACAGCCGTTTTCACATAGCCCTCATTGCAAAGGCTCTAGACGCAAATATTGGTGTGAGAGCTAATTCAATCAAGGAAACACTGCATGTCGGTGAAGGGCATATTGAAGAAGGATCAGCCGAGTGGCTCTTGTGGGAGAACAACTCCATTTGGCTCACTAACTTCACACACCATCAGGCTTCCAAGCAGCTCTCAAGGAAACTCAGTTTTCACACTCTATGCTTAGTGCCCTTTGAGTGCATTATCTAGGAAGAAACCTGATAGAGCATCCCACACAAACGAATGCTCCCCATGCGGGTTTCACATGCCACCAACTCCACATTCACAGGCAACTTCAGCGCCACAGCCGTTTTCACATAGCCCTCAATGCAAAGGCTCTAGACGCAAATATTGGTGTGAGAGCTAATTCAATCAAGGAAACACTGCATGTTGGTGAAGGGCATATTGAAGAAGGATCAGCCGAGTGGCTCTTGTGGGAGAACAACTCCATTTGGCTCACTAACTTCACACACCATCAGGCTTCGAAGCAGCTCTCAAGGAAACTCAGTTTTCACACTCTATGCTTAGTGCCCTTTGAGTGCATTATCTAGGAATGAACCTGGTAGAGCATCCCACACAAACGAATGCTCCACATGCGGGTTTCACATGCCACCAACTCCACATTCTCAGGCAACTTCAGCGCCACAGCCGTTTTCACATAGCCCTCAATGCAAAGGCTCTAGACGCAAATATTGGTGTGAGAGCTAATTCAATGAAATAAACACTGCATGTTGATGAAGGGCATATTGAAGAAGGATCAGCCGAGTGGTTCTTGTGGGAGAACAACTCCATTTGTCTCACTAACTTCACACACCATCAGGCTTCGAAGCAGCTCTCAAGGAAACTCAGTTTTCACACTCTATGCTTAGTGCCCTTTGAGTGCATTATCTAGGAATGAACCTGGTAGAGCATCCCACACAAACGAATGCTCCACATGCGGGTTTCACATGCCACCAACTCCACATTCTCAGGCAACTTCAGCGCCACAGCCGTTTTCACATAGCCCTCAATGCAAAGGCTCTAGACGCAAATATTGGTGTGAGAGCTAATTCAATCAAGGAAACACTGCATGTTGGTGAAGGGCATATTGAAGAAGGATCAGCCGAGTGGCTCTTGTGGGAGAACAACTCCATTTGGCTCACTAACTTCACACACCATCAGGCTTCCAAGCAGCTCTCAAGGAAACTCAGTTTTCACACTCTATGCTTAGTGCCCTTTGAGTGCATTATCTAGGAAGAAACCTGGTAGAGCATCCCACACAAACGAATGCTCCACATGCGGGTTTCACATGCCACCAACTCCACATTCTCAGGCAACTTCAGCGCCACAGCCGTTTTCACATAGCCCTCAATGCAAAGGCTCTAGACACAAATATTGGTGTGAGAGCTAATTCAATCAAGGAAACACTGCATGTTGGTGAAGGGCCTATTGAAGAAGGATCAGCCGAGTGGTTCTTGGGGAGAACAACTCCATTTGGCTCACTAACTTCACACACCATCAGGCTTCCAAGCAGCTCTCAAGGAAACTCAGTTTTCACACTCTATGCTTAGTGCCCTTTGAGTGCATTATCTAGGAATGAACCTGGTAGAGCATCCCACACAAACGAATGCTCCCCATGCGGGTTTCACATGCCACCAACTCCACATTTACAGGCAACTTCAGCGCCACAGCCGTTTTCACATAGCCCTCAATGCAAAGGCTCTAGACGCAAATATTGGTGTGAGAGCTAATTCAATCAAGGAAACACTGCATGTTGGTGAAGGGCATATTGAAGAAGGATCAGCCGAGTAATTCTTGTGGGAGAACAACTCCATTTGGCTCACTAACTTCACACACCATCAGGCTTCCAAGCAGCTCTCAAGGAAACTCAGTTTTCACACTCTATGCTTAGTGCCCTTTGAGTGCATTATCTAGGAATGAACCTGGTAGAGCATCCCACACCAACGAATGCTCCACATGCGGGTTTCACATGCCACCAACTCCACATTTACAGGCAACTTCAGCGCCACAGCCGTTTTCACATAGCCCTCAATGCAAAGGCTCTAGACGCAAATATTGGTGTGAGAGCTAATTCAATCAAGGAAACACTGCATGTTGGTGAAGGGCCTATTGAAGAAGGATCAGCCGAGTGGTTCTTGTGGGAGAACAACTCCATTTGGCTCACTAACTTCACACACCATCAGGCTTCCAAGCAGCTCTCAAGGAAACTCAGTTGTCACACTCTATGGTTAGTACCCTTTCACTGCATTATCTAGGAATGAACCTGGTAGAGCATCCCACACAAACGAATGCTCCACATGCGGGTTTCACATGCCACCAACTCCACATTCTCAGGCAACTTCAGCACCACAGCCATTTTCAGATAGCCCTCAATGCAAAGGCTCTAGACGCAAATATTGGTGTGAGAGCTAATTCAATCAAGGAAACACTGCATGTTGGTGAAGGGCATATTGAAGAAGGATCAGCCGAGTGGTTCTTGTGGGAGAACAACTCCATTTGGCTCACTAACTTCACACACCATCAGGCTTCCAAGCAGCTCTCAAGGAAACTCAGTTTTCACACTCTATGCTTAGTGCCCTTTGAGTGCATTATCTAGGAAGAAACCTGATAGAGCATCCCACACAAACGAATGCTCCCCATGCGGGTTTCACATGCCACCAACTCCACATTCACAGGCAACTTCAGCGCCACAGCCGTTTTCACATAGCCCTCAATGCAAAGGCTCTAGACGCAAATATTGGTGTGAGAGCTAATTCAATCAAGGAAACACTGCATGTTGGTGAAGGGCATATTGAAGAAGGATCAGCCGAGTGGCTCTTGTGGGAGAACAACTCCATTTGGCTCACTAACTTCACACACCATCAGGCTTCGAAGCAGCTCTCAAGGAAACTCAGTTTTCACACTCTATGCTTAGTGCCCTTTGAGTGCATTATCTAGGAATGAACCTGGTAGAGCATCCCACACAAACGAATGCTCCACATGCGGGTTTCACATGCCACCAACTCCACATTCTCAGGCAACTTCAGCGCCACAGCCGTTTTCACATAGCCCTCAATGCAAAGGCTCTAGACGCAAATATTGGTGTGAGAGCTAATTCAATGAAGGAAACACTGCATGTTGATGAAGGGCATATTGAAGAAGGATCAGCCGAGTGGTTCTTGTGGGAGAACAACTCCATTTGTCTCACTAACTTCACACACCATCAGGCTTCGAAGCAGCTCTCAAGGAAACTCAGTTTTCACACTCTATGCTTAGTGCCCTTTGAGTGCATTATCTAGGAATGAACCTGGTAGAGCATCCCACACAAACGAATGCTCCACATGCGGGTTTCACATGCCACCAACTCCACATTCTCAGGCAACTTCAGCGCCACAGCCGTTTTCACATAGCCCTCAATGCAAAGGCTCTAGACGCAAATATTGGTGTGAGAGCTAATTCAATCAAGGAAACACTGCATGTTGGTGAAGGGCATATTGAAGAAGGATCAGCCGAGTGGCTCTTGTGGGAGAACAACTCCATTTGGCTCACTAACTTCACACACCATCAGGCTTCCAAGCAGCTCTCAAGGAAACTCAGTTTTCACACTCTATGCTTAGTGCCCTTTGAGTGCATTATCTAGGAAGAAACCTGGTAGAGCATCCCACACAAACGAATGCTCCACATGCGGGTTTCACATGCCACCAACTCCACATTCTCAGGCAACTTCAGCGCCACAGCCGTTTTCACATAGCCCTCAATGCAAAGGCTCTAGACACAAATATTGGTGTGAGAGCTAATTCAATCAAGGAAACACTGCATGTTGGTGAAGGGCCTATTGAAGAAGGATCAGCCGAGTGGTTCTTGTGGGAGAACAACTCCATTTGGCTCACTAACTTCACACACCATCAGGCTTCCAAGCAGCTCTCAAGGAAACTCAGTTTTCACACTCTATGCTTAGTGCCCTTTGAGTGCATTATCCAGGAATGAACCTGGTAGAGCATCCCACACAAACGAATGCTCCCCATGCGGGTTTCACATGCCACCAACTCCACATTTACAGGCAACTTCAGCGCCACAGCCGTTTTCACATAGCCCTCAATGCAAAGGCTCTAGACGCAAATATTGGTGTGAGAGCTAATTCAATCAAGGAAACACTGCATGTTGGTGAAGGGCATATTGAAGAAGGATCAGCCGAGTAATTCTTGTGGGAGAACAACTCCATTTGGCTCACTAACTTCACACACCATCAGGCTTCCAAGCAGCTCTCAAGGAAACTCAGTTTTCACACTCTATGCTTAGTGCCCTTTGAGTGCATTATCTAGGAATGAACCTGGTAGAGCATCCCACACCAACGAATGCTCCACATGCGGGTTTCACATGCCACCAACTCCACATTTACAGGCAACTTCAGCGCCACAGCCGTTTTCACATAGCCCTCAATGCAAAGGCTCTAGACGCAAATATTGGTGTGAGAGCTAATTCAATCAAGGAAACACTGCATGTTGGTGAAGGGCCTATTGAAGAAGGATCAGCCGAGTGGTTCTTGTGGGAGAACAACTCCATTTGGCTCACTAACTTCACACACCATCAGGCTTCCAAGCAGCTCTCAAGGAAACTCAGTTGTCACACTCTATGGTTAGTACCCTTTCACTGCATTATCTAGGAATGAACCTGGTAGAGCATCCCACACAAACGAATGCTCCACATGCGGGTTTCACATGCCACCAACTCCACATTCTCAGGCAACTTCAGCGCCACAGCCATTTTCAGATAGCCCTCAATGCAAAGGCTCTAGACGCAAATATTGGTGTGAGAGCTAATTCAATCAAGGAAACACTGCATGTTGGTGAAGGGCATATTGAAGAAGGATCAGCCGAGTGGTTCTTGTGGGAGAACAACTCCATTTGGCTCACTAACTTCACACACCATCAGGCTTCCAAGCAGCTCTCAAGGAAACTCAGTTTTCACACTCTATGCTTAGTGCCCTTTGAGTGCATTATCTAGGAAGGAACCTGGTAGAGCATCCCACACAAACGAATGCTCCACATGCGGGTTTCACATGCCACCAACTCCACATTTACAGGCAACTTCGCCACAGCCATTTTCAGATAGCCCTCAATGCAAAGGCTCTAGACGCAAATATTGGTGTGAGAGCTAATTCAATCAAGGAAACACTGCATGTTGGTGAAGGGCCTATTGAAGAAGGATCAGCCGAGTGGCTCTTGTGGGAGAACAACTCCATTTGGCTCACTAACTTCACACACCATCAGGCTTCCAAGCAGCTCTCAAGGAAACTCAGTTTTCACACTCTATGCTTAGTGCCCTTTGAGTGCATTATCTAGGAAGAAACCTGGTAGAGCATCCCACACAAACGAATGCTCCCCATGCGGATTTCACATGCCACCAACTCCACATTCACAGGCAACTTCAGCGCCACAGCCGTTTTCACATAGCCCTCAATGCAAAGGCTCTAGACGCAAATATTGGTGTGAGAGCTAATTCAATCAAGGAAACACTGCATGTTGGTGAAGGGCATATTGAAGAAGGATCAGCCGAGTAATTCTTGTGGGAGAACAACTCCATTTGGCTCACTAACTTCACACACCATCAGGCTTCCAAGCAGCTCTCAAGGAAACTCAGTTTTCACACTCTATGCTTAGTGCCCTTTCACTGCATTATCTAGGAATGAACCTGGTAGAGCATCCCACACAAACGAATGCTCCACATGCTGGTTTCACATGCCACCAACTCCACATTCTCAGGCAACTTCAGCGCCACAGCCATTTTCAGATAGCCCTCAATGCAAAGGCTCTAGACGCAAATATTGGTGTGAGAGCTAATTCAATCAAGGAAACACTGCATGTTGATGAAGGGCATATTGAAGAATTATCAGCCGAGTGGTTCTTGTGGGAGAACAACTCCATTTGGCTCACTAACTTCACACACCATCAGGCTTCCAAGCAGCTCTCAAGGAAACTCAGTTTTCACACTCTATGCTTAGTGCCCTTTGAGTGCCTAGGACTGAAATGAAGCTTGGTGAGCATCCCACACAAACGAATGCTCCACATGCGGGTTTCACATGCCACCAACTCCACATTCTCAGGCAACTTCAGCGCCACAGCCGTTTTCAGATAGACCTCAATGCAAAGGCTCTAGACGCAAATATTGGTGTGAGAGCTAATTCAATCAAGGAAACACTGCATGTTGGTGAAGGGCATATTGAAGAAGGATCAGCCGAGTGGTTCTTGTGGGAGAACAACTCCATTTGGCTCACTAACTTCACACACCATCAGGCTTCCAAGCAGCTCTCAAGGAAACTCAGTTTCCACACTCTATGCTTAGTGCCCTTTGAGTGCCTAGGACTGAAATGAAGCTTGGTGAGCATCCCACACAAACGAATGCTCCCCATGCTGGTTTCACATGCCACCAACTCCACATTTACAGGCAACTTCAGCGCCACAGCCGTTTTCACATAGCCCTCAATGCAAAGGCTCTAGATGCAAATATTGGTGTGAGAGCTAATTCAATCAAGGAAACACTGCATGTTGGTGAAGGGCCTATTGAAGAAGGATCAGCCGAGTGGTTCTTGTGGGAGAACAACTCCATTTGGCTCACTAACTTCACACACCATCAGGCTTCCAAGCAGCTCTCAAGGAAACTCAGTTTTCACACTCTATGCTTAGTGCCCTTTCAGTGCCTAGGACTGAAATGAACCTGGTAGAGCATCCCACACAAACGAATGCTCCACATGCGGGTTTCACATGCCACCAACTCCACATTCACAGGCAAATTCAGCGCCACAGCCGTTTTCACATAGCCCTCAATGCGAAGGTTCTAGACGCAAATATTGGTGTGAGAGCTAATTCAATCAAGGAAACACTGCATGTTGGTGAAGGGCATATTGAAGAAGGATCAGCCGAGTGGCTCTTGTGGGAGAACAACTCCATTTGGCTCACTAACTTCACACACCATCAGGCTTCCAAGCAGCTCTCAAGGAATCTCAGTTTTCACACTCTATGCTTAGTGCCCTTTGAGTGCATTATCTAGGAATGAACCTGGTAGAGCATCCCACACAAACGAATGCTCCCCATGCGGGTTTCACATGCCACCAACTCCACATTCTCAGGCAACTTCAGCGCCACAGCCATTTTCAGATAGCCCTCAATGCAAAGGCTCTAGACGCAAATATTGGTGTGAGAGCTAATTCAATCAAGGAAACACTGCATGTTGGTGAAGGGCATATTGAAGAAGGATCAGCAGAGTGGCTCTTGTGGGAGAACAACTCCATTTGGCTCACTAACTTCACACACCATCAGGCTTCCAAGCAGCTCTCAAGGAAACTCAGTTTTCACACTCTATGCTTAGTGCCCTTTGAGTGCATTATCTAGGAAGGAACCTGGTAGAGCATCCCACACCAACGAATGCTCCACATGCGGGTTTAACATGTCACCAACTCCACATTCTCAGGCAACTTCAGCGCCACAGCCGTTTTCAGATAGCCCTCAATGCAAAGGCTCTAGACGCAAATATTGGTGTGAGAGCTAATTCAATCAAGGAAACACTGCATGTTGGTGAAGGGCCTATTGAAGAAGGATCAGCCGAGTGGTTCTTGTGGGAGAACAACTCCATTTGGCTCACTAACTTCACACACCATCAGGCTTCCAAGCAGCTCTCAAGGAAACTCAGTTTTCACACTCTATGCTTAGTGCCCTTTGAGTGCCTAGGACTGAAATGAAGCTTGGAGAGCATCCCACACAAACGAATGCTCCACATGCGGGTTTCACATGCCACCAACTCCACATTCTCAGGCAACTTCAGCGCCACAGCCGTTTTCAGATAGCCCTCAATGCAAAGGCTCTAGACGCAAATATTGGTGTGAGAGCTAATTCAATCAAGGAAACACTGCATGTTGGTGAAGGGCATATTAAAGAAGGATCAGCCGAGTGGCTCTTGTGGGAGAACAACTCCATTTGGCTCACTAACTTCACACACCATCAGGCTTCCAAGCAGCTCTCAAGGAAACTCAGTTTTCACACTCTATGCTTAGTGCCCTTTGAGTGCATTATCTAGGAAGAAACCTGGTAGAGCATCCCACACAATCGAATGCTCCACATGCGGGTTTCACATGCCACCAACTCCACATTCACAGGCAACTTCAGCGCCTCAGCCGTTTTCACATAGCCCTCAATGCAAAGGCTCTAGACGCAAATATTGGTGTGAGAGCTAATTCAATCAAGGAAACACTGCATGTTGGTGAAGGGCATATTGAAGAAGGATCAGCCGAGTGGTTCTTGTGGGAGAACAACTCCATTTGGCTCACTAACTTCACACACCATCAGGCTTCCAAGCAGCTCTCAAGGAAACTCAGTTTTCACACTCTATGCTTAGTGCCCTTTCAGTGCCTAGGACTGAAATGAACCTGGTAGAGCATCCCACACAAACGCATGCTCCCCATGCGGGTTTCACATGCCACCAACTCCACATTCACAGGCAAATTCAGCGCCACAGCCGTTTTCACATAGCCCTCAATGCAAAGGCTCTAGACGCAAATATTGGTGTGAGAGCTAATTCAATCAAGGAAACACTGCATGTTGGTGAAGGGCATATTGAAGAAGGATCAGCCGAGTGGCTCTTGTGGGAGAACAACTCCATTTGGCTCACTAACTTCACACACCATCAGGCTTCCAAGCAGCTCTCAAGGAAACTCAGTTTTCACACTCTATGCTTAGTGCCCTTTGAGTGCATTATCTAGGAAGAAACCTGATAGAGCATCCCACACAAACGAATGCTCCCCATGCGGGTTTCACATGCCACCAACTCCACATTCACAGGCAACTTCAGTGCCACAGCCGTTTTCACATAGCCCTCAATGCAAAGGCTCTAGACGCAAATATTGGTGTGAGAGCTAATTCAATCAAGGAAACACTGCATGTTGGTGAAGGGCATATTGAAGAAGGATCAGCCGAGTGGCTCTTGTGGGAGAACAACTCCATTTGGCTCACTAACTTCACACACCATCAGGCTTCGAAGCAGCTCTCAAGGAAACTCAGTTTTCACACTCTATGCTTAGTGCCCTTTGAGTGCATTATCTAGGAATGAACCTGGTAGGGCATCCCACACAAACGAATGCTCCACATGCGGGTTTCACATGATACCAACTCCACATTCTCAGGCAACTTCAGCGCCACAGCCGTTTTCACATAGCCCTCAATGCAAAGGCTCTAGACGCAAATATTGGTGTGAGAGCTAATTCAATCAAGGAAACACTGCATGTTGATGAAGGGCATATTGAAGAAGGATCAGCCGAGTGGTTCTTGTGGGAGAACAACTCCATTTGGCTCACTAACTTCACACACCATCAGGCTTCGAAGCAGCTCTCAAGGAAACTCAGTTTTCACACTCTATGCTTAGTGCCCTTTGAGTGCATTATCTAGGAATGAACCTGGTAGAGCATCCCACACAAACGAATGCTCCACATGCGGGTTTCACATGCCACCAACTCCACATTCTCAGGCAACTTCAGCGCCACAGCCGTTTTCACATAGCCCTCAATGCAAAGGCTCTAGACGCAAATATTGGTGTGAGAGCTAATTCAATCAAGGAAACACTGCATGTTGGTGAAGGGCATATGGAAGAAGGATCAGCCGAGTGGCTCTTGTGGGAGAACAACTCCATTTGGCTCACTAACTTCACACACCATCAGGCTTCCAAGCAGCTCTCAAGGAAACTCAGTTTTCACACTCTATGCTTAGTGCCCTTTGAGTGCATTATCTAGGAAGAAACCTGGTAGAGCATCCCACACAAACGAATGCTCCCCATGCGGGTTTCACATGCCACCAACTCCACATTCTCAGGCAACTTCAGCGCCACAGCCTGTTTCACATAGCCCTCAATGCAAAGGCTCTAGACACAAATATTGGTGTGAGAGCTAATTCAATCAAGGAAACACTGCATGTTGGTGAAGGGCCTATTGAAGAAGGATCAGCCGAGTGGTTCTTGTGGGAGAACAACTCCATTTGGCTCACTAACTTCACACACCATCAGGCTTCCAAGCAGCTCTCAAGGAAACTCAGTTTTCACACTCTATGCTTAGTGCCCTTTGAGTGCATTATCTAGGAATGAACCTGGTAGAGCATCCCACACAAACGAATGCTCCACATGCGGGTTTCACATGCCACCAACTCCACATTCACAGGCAACTTCAGCGCCACAGCCGTTTTCACATAGCCCTCAATGCAAAGGCTCTAGACGCAAATATTGGTGTGAGAGCTAATTCAATCAAGGAAACACTGCATGTTGGTGAAGGGCATATTGAAGAAGGATCAGCCGAGTAATTCTTGTGGGAGAACAACTCCATTTGGCTCACTAACTTCACACACCATCAGGCTTCCAAGCAGCTCTCAAGGAAACTCAGTTTTCACACTCTATGCTTAGTGCCCTTTGAGTGCATTATCTAGGAATGAACCTGGTAGAGCATCCCACACAAACGAATGCTCCACATGCGGGTTTCACATGCCACCAACTCCACATTCTCAGGCAACTTCAGCGCCACAGCCATTTTCAGATAGCCCTCAATGCAAAGGCTCTAGATGCAAATATTGGTGTGAGAGCTAATTCAATCAAGGAAACACTGCATGTTGATGAAGGGCATATTGAAGAAGGATCAGCCGAGTGGTTCTTGTGGGAGAACAACTCCATTTGGCTCACTAACTTCACACACCATCAGGCTTCCAAGCAGCTCTCAAGGAAACTCAGTTTTCACACTCTATGCTTAGTGCCCTTTGAGTGCCTAGGACTGAAATGAAGCTTGGAGAGCATCCCACACAAACGAATGCTCCACATGCGGGTTTCACATGCCACCAACTCCACATTTACAGGCAACTTCGCCACAGCCATTTTCAGATAGCCCTCAATGCAAAGGCTCTAGACGCAAATATTGGTGTGAGAGCTAATTCAATCAAGGAAACACTGCATGTTGATGAAGGGCATATTGAAGAAGGATCAGCCGAGTGGTTCTTGTGGGAGAACAACTCCATTTGGCTCACTAACTTCACACACCATCAGGCTTCCAAGCAGCTCTCAAGGAAACTCAGTTTTCACACTCTATGCTTAGTGCCCTTTGAGTGCATTATCTAGGAAGAAACCTGGTAGAGCATCCCACACAAACGAATGCTCCCCATGCGGGTTTCACATGCCACCAACTCCACATTCACAGGCAACTTCAGCGCCACAGCCGTTTTCACATAGCCCTCAATGCAAAGGCTCTAGACACAAATATTGGTGTGAGAGCTAATTCAATCAAGGAAACACTGCATGTTGATGAAGGGCATATTGAAGAAGGATCAGCCGAGTGGCTCTTTTGGGAGAACAACTCCATTTGGCTCACTAACTTCACACACCATCAGGCTTCCAAGCAGCTCTCAAGGAAACTCAGTTTTCACACTCTATGCTTAGTGCCCTTTCAGTGCATTATCTAGGAATGAAACTGGTAGAGCATCCCACACAAACGAATGCTCCACATGCGGGTTCCACATGCCACCAACTCCACATTTACAGGCAACTTCAGCGCCACAGCCGTTTTCAGATAGCCCTCAATGCAAAGGCTCTAGACGCAAATATTGGTGTGAGAGCTAATTCAATCAAGCAAACACTGCATGTTGGTGAAGGGCATATTGAAGAAGGATCAGCAGAGTGGCTCTTGTGGGAGAACAACTCCATTTGGCTCACTAACTTCACACACCATCAGGCTTCCAAGCAGCTCTCAAGGAAACTCAGTTTTCACACTCTATGCTTAGTGCCCTTTGAGTGCCTAGGACTGAAATGAAGCTTGGTGAGCATCCCACACAAACGAATGCTCCACATGCGGGTTTCACATGCCACCAACTCCACATTCACAGGCAACTTCAGCGCCACAGCCATTTTCAGATAGCCCTCAATGCAAAGGCTCTAGACGCAAATATTGGTGTGAGAGCTAATTCAATCAAGGAAACACTGCATGTTGGTGAAGGGCATATTGAAGAAGGATCAGCCGAGTGGTTCTTGTGGGAGAACAACTCCATTTGGCTCACTAACTTCACACACCATCAGGCTTCCAAGCAGCTCTCAAGGAAACTCAGTTTTCACACTCTATGCTTAGTGCCCTTTGAGTGCATTATCTAGGAATGAACCTGGTAGAGCATCCCACACAAACGAATGCTCCACATGCGGGTTTCACATGCCACCAACTCCACATTCTCAGGCAACTTCAGCGCCACAGCCGTTTTCAGATAGCCCTCAATGCAAAGGCTCTAGACGCAAATATTGGTGTGAGAGCTAATTCAATCAAGGAAACACTGCATGTTGGTGAAGGACATATTGAAGAAGGATCAGCCGAGTGGTTCTTGTGGGAGAACAACTCCATTTGGCTCACTAACTTCACACACCATCAGGCTTCCAAGCAGCTCTCAAGGAAACTCAGTTTTCACACTCTATGCTTAGTGCCCTTTCAGTGCATTATCTAGGAATGAACCTGGTAGAGCATCCCACACAAACGAATGCTCCACATGCGGGTTCCACATGCCACCAACTCCACATTCACAGGCAACTTCAGCGTCACAGCCGTTTTCAGATAGCCCTCAATGCAAAGGCTCTAGACGCAAATATTGGTGTGAGAGCTAATTCAATCAAGCAAACACTGCATGTTGGTGAAGGGCATATGGAAGAAGGATCAGCCGAGTGGCTCTTGTGGGAGAACAACTCCATTTGGCTCACTAACTTCACACACCATCAGGCTTCCAAGCAGCTCTCAAGGAAACTCAGTTTTCACACTCTATGCTTAGTGCCCTTTGAGTGCATTATCTAGGAAGAAACCTGGTAGAGCATCCCACACAAACGAATGCTCCCCATGCGGGTTTCACATGCCACCAACTCCACATTCTCAGGCAACTTCAGCGCCACAGCCGGTTTCACATAGCCCTCAATGCAAAGGCTCTAGACACAAATATTGGTGTGAGAGCTAATTCAATCAAGGAAACACTGCATGTTGGTGAAGGGCCTATTGAAGAAGGATCAGCCGAGTGGTTCTTGTGGGAGAACAACTCCATTTGGCTCACTAACTTCACACACCATCAGGCTTCCAAGCAGCTCTCAAGGAAACTCAGTTTTCACACTCTATGCTTAGTGCCCTTTGAGTGCATTATCTAGGAATGAATCTGGTAGAGCATCCCACACAAACGAATGCTCCACATGCGGGTTTCACATGCCACCAACTCCACATTCACAGGCAACTTCAGCGCCACAGCCGTTTTCACATAGCCCTCAATGCAAAGGCTCTAGACGCAAATATTGGTGTGAGAGCTAATTCAATCAAGGAAACACTGCATGTTGGTGAAGGGCATATTGAAGAAGGATCAGCCGAGTAATTCTTGTGGGAGAACAACTCCATTTGGCTCACTAACTTCACACACCATCAGGCTTCCAAGCAGCTCTCAAGGAAACTCAGTTTTCACACTCTATGCTTAGTGCCCTTTGAGTGCATTATCTAGGAATGAACCTGGTAGAGCATCCCACACAAACGAATGCTCCCCATGCGGGTTTCACATGCCACCAACTCCACATTTACAGGCAACTTCAGCGCCACAGCCGTTTTCACATAGCCCTCAATGCAAAGGCTCTAGACGCAAATATTGGTGTGAGAGCTAATTCAATCAAGGAAACACTGCATGTTGGTGAAGGGCCTATTGAAGAAGGATCAGCCGAGTGGTTCTTGTGGGAGAACAACTCCATTTGGCTCACTAACTTCACACACCATCAGGCTTCCAAGCAGCTCTCAAGGAAACTCAGTTTTCACACTCTATGCTTAGTGCCCTTTGAGTGCATTATCTAGGAAGAAACCTGGTAGAGCATCCCACACAAACGAATGCTCCACATGCGGGTTTCACATGCCACCAACTCCACATTCACAGGCAACTTCAGCGCCACAGCCGTTTTCACATAGCCCTCAATGCAAAGGCTCTAGACACAAATATTGGTGTGAGAGCTAATTCAATCAAGGAAACACTGCATGTTGATGAAGGGCATATTGAAGAAGGATCAGCCGAGTGGCTCTTTTGGGAGAACAACTCCATTTGGCTCACTAACTTCACACACCATCAGGCTTCCAAGCAGCTCTCAAGGAAACTCAGTTTTCACACTCTATGCTTAGTGCCCTTTCAGTGCATTATCTAGGAATGAACCTGGTAGAGCATCCCACACAAACGAATGCTCCACATGCGGGTTCCACATGCCACCAACTCCACATTTACAGGCAACTTCAGCGCCACAGCCGTTTTCAGATAGCCCTCAATGCAAAGGCTCTAGACGCAAATATTGGTGTGATAGCTAATTCAATCAAGCAAACACTGCATGTTGGTGAAGGGCATATTGAAGAAGGATCAGCCGAGTGGTTCTTGTGGGAGAACAACTCCATTTGGCTCACTAACTTCACACACCATCAGGCTTCCAAGCAGCTCTCAAGGAAACTCAGTTTTCACACTCTATGCTTAGTGCCCTTTGAGTGCCTAGGACTGAAATGAAGCTTGGTGAGCATCCCACACAAACGAATGCTCCACATGCGGGTTTCACATGCCACCAACTCCACATTCACAGGCAACTTCAGCGCCACAGCCATTTTCAGATAGCCCTCAATGCAAAGGCTCTAGACGCAAATATTGGTGTGAGAGCTAATTCAATCAAGGAAACACTGCATGTTGGTGAAGGGCATATTGAAGAAGGATCAGCCGAGTGGTTCTTGTGGGAGAACAACTCCATTTGGCTCACTAACTTCACACACCATCAGGCTTCCAAGCAGCTCTCAAGGAAACTCAGTTTTCACACTCTATGCTTAGTGGCCTTTGAGTGCATTATCTAGGAATGAACCTGGTAGAGCATCCCACACAAACGAATGCTCCACATGCGGGTTTCACATGCCACCAACTCCACATTCTCAGGCAACTTCAGCGCCACAGCCGTTTTCAGATAGCCCTCAATGCAAAGGCTCTAGACGCAAATATTGGTGTGAGAGCTAATTCAATCAAGGAAACACTGCATGTTGGTGAAGGACATATTGAAGAAGGATCAGCCGAGTGGTTCTTGTGGGAGAACAACTCCATTTGGCTCACTAACTTCACACACCATCAGGCTTCCAAGCAGCTCTCAAGGAAACTCAGTTTTCACACTCTATGCTTAGTGCCCTTTCAGTGCATTATCTAGGAATGAACCTGGTAGAGCATCCAACACAAACGAATGCTCCACATGCGGGTTCCACATGCCACCAACTCCACATTCACAGGCAACTTCAGCGCCACAGCCGTTTTCAGATAGCCCTCAATGCAAAGGCTCTAGACGCAAATATTGGTGTGAGAGCTAATTCAATCAAGCAAACACTGCATGTTGGTGAAGGGCATATTGAAGAAGGATCAGCCGAGTGGTTCTTGTGGGAGAACAACTCCATTTGGCTCACTAACTTCACACACCATCAGGCTTCCAAGCAGCTCTCAAGGAAACTCAGTTTCCACACTCTATGCTTAGTGCCCTTTGAGTGCCTAGGACTGAAATGAAGCTTGGTGAGCATCCCACACAAACGAATGCTCCACATGCGGGTTTCACATGCCACCAACTCCACATTCACAGGCAACTTCAGCGCCACAGCCGTTTTCAGATAGCCCTTAATGCAAAGGCTCTAGACGCAAGTATTGGTGTGAGAGCTAATTCAATCAAGGAAACACTGCATGTTGGTGAAGGGCATATTGAAGAAGGATCAGCCGAGTGGTTCTTGTGGGAGAACAACTCCATTTGGCTCACTAACTTCACACACCATCAGGCTTCCAAGCAGCTCTCAAGGAAACTCAGTTTCCACACTCTATGCTTAGTGCCCTTTGAGTGCCTAGGACTGAAATGAAGCTTGGTGAGCATCCCACACAAACGAATGCTCCCCATGCGGGTTTCACATGCCACCAACTCCACATTCTCAGGCAACTTCAGCGCCACAGCCGTTTTCAGATAGCCCTCAATGCAAAGGCTCTAGATGCAAATATTGGTGTGAGAGCTAATTCAATCAAGGAAACACTGCATGTTGGTGAAAGGCATATTGAAGAAGGAACAGCTGAGTGGTTCTTGTGGGAAAACAACTCCATTTGGCTCACTAACTTCACACACCATCAGGCTTCCAAGCAGCTCTCAAGGAAACTCAGTTTTCACACTCTATGCTTAGTGCCCTTTGAGTGCATTATCTAGGAATGAACCTGGTAGAGCATCCCACACAAACGAATGCTCCCCATGCGGGTTTCACATGCCACCAACTCCACATTCTCAGGCAACTTCAGCGCCACAGCCATTTTCAGATAGCCCTCAATGCAAAGGCTCTAGACGCAAATATTGGTGTGAGAGCTAATTCAATCAAGGAAACACTGCATGTTGGTGAAGGGCATATTGAAGAAGGATCAGCCGAGTGGCTCTTGTGGGAGAACAACTCCATTTGGCTCACTAACTTCACACACCATCAGGCTTCCAAGCAGCTCTCAAGGAAACTCAGTTTTCACACTCTATGCTTAGTGCCCTTTGAGTGCATTATCTAGGAATGAACCTGGTAGAGCATCCCACACAAATGAATGCTCCCCATGCGGGTTTCACATGCCACCAACTCCACATTCTCAGGCAACTTCAGCGCCACAGCTATTTTCAGATAGCCCTCAATGCAAAGGCTCTAGACGCAAATATTGGTGTGAGAGCTAATTCAATCAAGGAAACACTGCATGTTGGTGAAGGGCATATTGAAGAAGGATCAGCCGAGTGGTTCTTGTGGGAGAACAACTCCATTTGGCTCACTAACTTCACACACCATCAGGCTTCCAAGCAGCTCTCAAGGAATCTCAGTTTTCACACTCTATACTTAGTGCCCTTTGAGTGCATTATCTAGGATTGAACCTGGTAGAGCATCCCACACAAACGAATGCTCCCCATGCGGGTTTCACATGCCACCAACTCCACATTCTCAGGCAACTTCAGCGCCACAGCCGTTTTCAGATAGCCCTCAATGCAAAGGCTCTAGACGCAAGTATTGGTGTGAGAGCTAATTCAATCAAGGAAACACTGCATGTTGGTGAAGGGCATATTGAAGAAGGATCAGCCGAGTGGCTCTTGTGGGAGAACAACTCCATTTGGCTCACTAACTTCACACACCATCAGGCTTCCAAGCATCTCTCAAGGAAACTCAGTTTTCACACTCTAAGGTTAGTACCCTTTCACTGCATTATCTAGGAATGAATCTGGTAGAGCATCCCACACAAACGAATGCTCCCCATGCGGGTTTCACATGCCACCAACTCCACATTCACAGGCAACTTCAGCGCCACAGCCGTTTTCACATAGCCCTCAATTCAAAGGCTCTAGACGCAAATATTGGTGTGAGAGCTAATTCAATCAAGGAAACACTGCATGTTGGTGAAGGGCATATTGAAGAAGGATCAGCCGAGTAATTCTTGTGGGAGAACAACTCCATTTGGCTCACTAACTTCACACACCATCAGGCTTCCAAGCAGCTCTCAAGGAAACTCAGTTTTCACACTCTATGCTTAGTGCCCTTTGAGTGCATTATCTAGGAATGAACCTGGTAGAGCATCCCACACAAACGAATGCTCCACATGCGGGTTTCACATGCCACCAAGTCCACATTCTCAGGCAACTTCAGCGCCACAGCCATTTTCAGATAGCCCTCAATGCAAAGGCTCTAGACGCAAATATTGGTGTGAGAGCTAATTCAATCAAGGAAACACTGCATGTTGGTGCAGGGCATATTGAAGAAGGATCAGCCGAGTGGTTCTTGTGGGAGAACAACTCCATTTGGCTCACTAACTTCACACACCATCAGGCTTCCAAGCAGCTCTCAAGGAAACTCAGTTTTCACACTCTATGCTTAGTGCCCTTTCAGTGCATTATCTAGGAATGAACCTGGTAGAGCATCCCACACAAACGAATGCTCCACATGCGGGTTCCACATGCCACCAACTCCACATTCACAGGCAACTTCAGCGCCACAGCCGTTTTCAGATAGCCCTCAATGCAAAGGCTCTAGACGCAAATATTGGTGTGAGAGCTAATTCAATCAAGCAAACACTGCATGTTGGTGAAGGGCATATTGAAGAAGGATCAGCCGAGTGGCTCTTTTGGGAGAACAACTCCATTTGGCTCACTAACTTCACACACCATCAGGCTTCCAAGCAGCTCTCAAGGAAACTCAGTTTTCACACTCTATGCTTAGTGCCCTTTGAGTGCCTAGGACTGAAATGAAGCTTGGTGAGCATCCCACACAAACGAATGCTCCACATGCGGGTTTCACATGCCACCAACTCCACATTCACAGGCAACTTCAGCGCCACAGCCGTTTTCAGATAACCCTCAATGCAAAGGCTCTAGACGCAAATATTGGTGTGAGAGCTAATTCAATCAAGGAAACACTGCATGTTGGTGCAGGGCATATTGAAGAAGGATCAGCCGAGTGGTTCTTGTGGGAGAACAACTCCATTTGGCTCACTAACTTCACACACCATCAGGCTTCCAAGCAGCTCTCAAGGAAACTCAGTTTCCACACTCTATGCTTAGTGCCCTTTCAGTGCCTAGGACTGAAATGAAGCTTGGTGAGCATCCCACACAAACGAATGCTCCACATGCGGGTTTCACATGCCACCAACTCCACATTCTCAGGCAACTTCAGCGCCACAGCCGTTTTCAGATAGCCCTCAATGCAAAGGCTCTAGATGCAAATATTGGTGTGAGAGCTAATTCAATCAAGGAAACACTGCATGTTGGTGAAGGGCATATTGAAGAAGGATCAGCCGAGTGGTTCTTGTGGGAGAACAACTCCATTTGGCTCACTAACTTCACACACCATCAGGCTTCCAAGCAGCTCTCAAGGAATCTCAGTTTTCACACTCTATGCTTAGTGGCCTTTCAGTGCATTATCTAGGATTGACCCTGGTAGAGTATCCCACACAAACGAATGCTCCACATGCGGGTTTCACATGCCACCAACTCCACATTCTCAGGCAACTTCAGCGCCACAGCCGTTTTCAGATAGCCCTCAATGCAAAGGCTCTAGACGCAAATATTGGTGTGAGACCTAATTCAATCAAGGAAACACTGCATGTTGGTGAAGGGCATATTGAAGAAGGATCAGCCGAGTGGTTCTTGTGGGAGAACAACTCCATTTGGCTCACTAACTTCACACACCATCAGGCTTCCAAGCAGCTCTCAAGGAAACTCAGTTTTCACACTCTAAGGTTAGTACCCTTTCAGTGCATTATCTAGGAATGAACCTGGTAGAGCATCCCACACAAACAAATGCTCCCCATGCGGGTTTCACATGCCACCAACTCCACATTCTCAGGCAACTTCAGCGCCACAGCTATTTTCAGATAGCCCTCAATGCAAAGGCTCTAGACGCAAATATTGGTGTGAGAGCTAATTCAATCAAGGAAACACTGCATGTTGGTGCAGGGCATATTGAAGAAGGATCAGCCGAGTGTTTCTTGTGGGAGAACAACTCCATTTGGCTCACTCACTTCACACATCATCAGGCTTCCAAGCAGCTCTCAAGGAAACTCAGTTTTCACACTCTATGCTTAGTGCCCTTTGAGTGCATTATCTAGGAATGAACCTGGTAGAGCATCCCACACAAACGAATGCTCCACATGCGGGTTTCACATGCCACCAACTCCACATTCTCAGGCAACTTCAGCGCCAAAGCCATTTTCAGATAGCCCTCAATGCAAAGGCTCTAGACGCAAATATTGGTGTGAGAGCTAATTCAATCAAGGAAACACTGCATGTTGGTGAAGGGCCTATTGAAGAAGGATCAGCCGAGTGGTTCTTGTGGGAGAACAACTCCATTTGGCTCACTAACTTCACACACCATCAGGCTTCCAAGCAGCTCTCAAGGAAACTCAGTTTTCACACTCTATGCTTAGTGCCCTTTCAGTGCATTATCTAGGAATGAACCTGGTAGAGCATCCCACACAAACGAATGCTCCACATGCGGGTTCCACATGCCACCAACTCCACATTCTCAGGCAACTTCAGCGCCACAGCCGTTTTCAGATAGTCCTCAATGCAAAGGCTCTAGACGCAAATATTGGTGTGAGAGCTAATTCAATCAAGGAAACACTGCATGTTGGTGAAGGGCATATTGAAGAAGGATCAGCCGAGTGGTTCTTGTGGGAGAACAACTCTATTTGGCTCACTAACTTCACACACCATCAGGCTTCCAAGCAGCTCTCAAGGAAACTCAGTTTTCACACTCTATGCTTAGTGCCCTTTGAGTGCATTATCTAGGAATGAACCTGGTAGAGCATCCCACACAAACGAATGCTCCCCATGCGGGTTTCACATGTCACCAACTCCACATTCACAGGCAACTTCAGCGCCACAGCCGTTTTCACATAGCCCTCAATGCAAAGGCTCTAGACGCAAATATTGGTGTGAGAGCTAATTCAATCAAGGAAACACTGCATGTTGGTGAAGGGCATATTGAAGAAGGATCAGCCGAGTAATTCTTGTGGGAGAACAACTCCATTTGGCTCACTAACTTCACACACCATCAGGCTTCCAAGCAGCTCTCAAGGAAACTCAGTTTTCACACTCTATGCTTAGTGCCCTTTGAGTGCATTATCTAGGAATGAACCTGGTAGAGCATCCCACACAAACGAATGCTCCCCATGCGGGTTTCACATGCCACCAACTCCACATTCACAGGCAACTTCAGCGCCACAGCCATTTTCAGATAGCCCTCAATGCAAAGGCTCTAGACGCAAATATTGGTGTGAGAGCTAATTCAATCAAGGAAACACTGCATGTTGGTGAAGGGCATATTGAAGAAGGATCAGCCGAGTGGTTCTTGTGGGAGAACAACTCCATTTGGCTCACTAACTTCACACACCATCAGGCTTCCAAGCAGCTCTCAAGGAAACTCAGTTTTCACACTCTATGCTTAGTGTCCTTTCAGTGCATTATCTAGGAATGAACCTGGTAGAGCATCCCACACAAACGAATGCTCCACATGCGGGTTCCACATGCCACCAACTCCACATTCACAGGCAACTTCAGCGCCACAGCCATTTTCAGATAGCCCTCAATGCAAAGGCTCTAGACGCAAATATTGGTGTGAGAGCTACTTCAATCAAGCAAACACTGCATGTTGGTGAAGGGCATATTGAAGAAGGATCAGCCGAGTGGTTCTTGTGGGAGAACAACTCCATTTGGCTCACTAACTTCACACACCATCAGGCTTCCAAGCAGCTCTCAAGGAAACTCAGTTTCCACACTCTATGCTTAGTGCCCTTTGAGTGCCTAGGACTGAAATGAAGCTTGGTGAGCATCCCACACAAACGAATGCTCCACATGCGGGTTTCACATGCCACCAACTCCACATTCTCAGGCAACTTCAGCGCCACAGCCGTTTTCAGATAGCCCTCAATGCAAAGGCTCTAGACACAAATATTGGTGTGAGAGCTAATTCAATCAAGGAAACACTGCATGTTGGTGAAGGGCATATTGAAGAAGGATCAGCCGAGTGGTTCTTGTGGGAGAACAACTCCATTTGGCTCACTAACTTCACACACCATCAGGCTTCCAAGCAGCTCTCAAGGAAACTCAGTTTCCACACTCTATGCTTAGTGCCCTTTCAGTGCATTATCTAGGAATGAACCTGGTAGAGCATCCCACACAAACGAATGCTCCACATGCGGGTTTCACATGCCACCAACTCCACATTCACAGGCAACTTCAGCGCCACAGCCGTTTTCACATAGCCCTCAATGCAAAGGCTCTAGACGCAAATATTGGTGTGAGAGCTAATTCAATCAAGGAAACACTGCATGTTGGTGAAGGGCCCATTGAAGAAGGATCAGCCGAGTAATTCTTGTGGGAGAACAACTCCATTTGGCTCACTAACTTCACACAGCATCAGGCTTCCAAGCAGCTCTCAAGGAAACTCAGTTTTGACACTCTATGCTTAGTGCCCTTTGAGTGCATTATCTAGGAATGAACCTGGTAGAGCATCCCACACAAACGAATGCTCCCCATGCGAGTTTCACATGCCACCAACTCCACATTCTCAGGCAACTTCAGCGCCACAGCCATTTTCAGATAGCTCTCAATGCAAAGGCTCTAGACGCAAATATTGGTGTGAGAGCTAATTCAATCAAGGAAACACTGCATGTTGGTGCAGGACATATTGAAGAAGGATCAGCCGAGTGGTTCTTGTGGGAGAACAACTCCATTTGGCTCACTAACTTCACACACCATCAGGCTTCCAAGCAGCTCTCAAGGAAACTCAGTTTTCACACTCTATGCTTAGTGTCCTTTCAGTGCATTATCTAGGAATGAACCTGGTAGAGCATCCCACACAAACGAATGCTCCACATGCGGGTTCCACATGCCACCAACTCCACATTCACAGGCAACTTCAGCGCCACAGCCATTTTCAGATAGCCCTCAATGCAAAGGCTCTAGACGCAAATATTGGTGTGAGAGCTACTTCAATCAAGGCAACACTGCATGTTGGTGAAGGGCATATTGAAGAAGGATCAGCCGAGTGGTTCTTGTGGGAGAACAACTCCATTTGGCTCACTAACTTCACACACCATCAGGCTTCCAAGCAGCTCTCAAGGAAACTCAGTTTTCACACTCTATGCTTAGTGCCCTTTGAGTGCCTAGGACTGAAATGAAGCTTGGTGAGCATCCCACACAAACGAATGCTCCACATGCGGGTTTCACATGCCACCAACTCCACATTCTCAGGCAACTTCAGCGCCACAGCCGTTTTCAGATAGCCCTCAATGCAAAGGCTCTAGACACAAATATTGGTGTGAGAGCTAATTCAATCAAGGAAACACTGCATGTTGGTGAAGGGCATATTGAAGAAGGATCAGCCGAGTGGTTCTTGTGGGAGAACAACTCCATTTGGCTCACTAACTTCACACACCATCAGGCTTCCAAGCAGCTCTCAAGGAAACTCAGTTTTCACACTCTATGCTTAGTGCCCTTTCAGTGCATTATCTAGGAATGAACCTGGTAGAGCATCCCACACAAACGAATGCTCCACATGCGGGTTTCACATGCCACCAACTCCACATTCACAGGCAACTTCAGCGCCACAGCCGTTTTCACATAGCCCTCAATGCAAAGGCTCTAGACGCAAATATTGGTGTGAGAGCTAATTCAATCAAGGAAACACTGCATGTTGGTGAAGGGCCCATTGAAGAAGGATCAGCCGAGTAATTCTTGTGGGAGAACAACTCCATTTGGCTCACTAACTTCACACAGCATCAGGCTTCCAAGCAGCTCTCAAGGAAACTCAGTTTTGACACTCTATGCTTAGTGCCCTTTGAGTGCATTATCTAGGAATGAACCTGGTAGAGCATCCCACACAAACGAATGCTCCCCATGCGAGTTTCACATGCCACCAACTCCACATTCTCAGGCAACTTCAGCGCCACAGCCATTTTCAGATAGCTCTCAATGCAAAGGCTCTAGACGCAAATATTGGTGTGAGAGCTAATTCAATCAAGGAAACACTGCATGTTGGTGAAGGACATATTGAAGAAGGATCAGCCGAGTGGTTCTTGTGGGAGAACAACTCCATTTGGCTCACTAACTTCACACACCATCAGGCTTCCAAGCAGCTCTCAAGGAAACTCAGTTTTCACACTCTATGCTTAGTGCCCTTTGAGTGCATTATCTAGGAATGAACCTGGTAGAGCATCCCACACAAACGAATGCTCCACATGCGGGTTCCACATGCCACCAACTCCACATTCACAGGCAACTTCAGTGCCACAGCCGTTTTCAGATAGCCCTCAATGCAAAGGCTCTAGACGCAAATATTGGTGTGAGAGCTAATTCAATCAAGCAAACACTGCATGTTGGTGAAGGGCATATTGAAGAAGGATCAGCCGAGTGGTTCTTGTGGGAGAACAACTCCATTTGGCTCACTAACTTCACACACCATCAGGCTTCCAAGCAGCTCTCAAGGAAACTCAGTTTTCACACTCTATGCTTAGTGCCCTTTCAGTGCATTATCTAGGAATGAACCTGGTAGAGCATCCCACACAAACGAATGCTCCACATGCGGGTTTCACATGCCACCAACTCCACATTCACAGGCAACTTCAGCGCCACAGCCGTTTTCACATAGCCCTCAATGCAAAGGCTCTAGACGCAAATATTGGTGTGAGAGCTAATTCAATCAAGGAAACACTGCATGTTGGTGAAGGGCATATTGAAGAAGGATCAGCCGAGTGGTTCTTGTGGGAGAACAACTCCATTTAGCTCACTAACTTCACACATCATCAGGCTTCCAAGCAGCTCTCAAGGAAACTCAGTTTTCACACTCTATGCTTAGTGCCCTTTGAGTGCCTAGGACTGAAATGAACCTGGTAGAGCATCCCACACAAACGAATGCTCCACATGCGGGTTTCACATGCCACCAACTCCACATTCTCAGGCAACTTCAGCGCCACAGCTATTTTCAGATAGCCCTCAATGCAAAGGCTCTAGACGCAAATATTGGTGTGAGAGCTAATTCAATCAAGGAAACACTGCATGTTGGTGAAGGGCATATTGAAGAAGGATCAGCCGAGTGGTTCTTGTGGGAGAACAACTCCATTTGGCTCACTAACTTCACACACCATCAGGCTTCCAAGCAGCTCTCAAGGAAACTCAGTTTTCACACTCTAAGCTTAGTACCCTTTCACTGCATTATCTAGGAATGAACCTGGTAGAGCATCCCACACAAACGAATGCTCCACATGCGGGTTTCACATGCCACCAACTCCACATTCACAGGCAACTTCAGCGCCACAGCTATTTTCAGATAGCCCTCAATGCAAAGGCTCTAGACGCAAATATTGGAGTGAGAGCTAATTCAATCAAGGAAACACTGCATGTTGGTGAAGGGCATATTGAAGAAGGATCAGCCGAGTGGTTCTTGTGGGAGAACAACTCCATTTGGCTCACTAACTTCACACACCATCAGGCTTCCAAGCAGCTCTCAAGGAAACTCAGTTTTCACACTCTAAGGTTAGTACCCTTTCACTGCATTATCTAGGAATGAACCTGGTAGAGCATCCCACACAAACGAATGCTCCCCATGCGGGTTTCACATGCCACCAAGTCCACATTCTCAGGCAACTTCAGCGCCACAGCCATTTTCAGATAGCCCTCAATGCAAAGGCTCTAGACGCAAATATTGGCATGAGAGCTAATTCAATCAAGGAAACACTGCATGTTGGTGAAGGGCATATTGAAGAAGGATCAGCCGAGTGGTTCTTGTGGGAGAACAACTCCATTTGGCTCACTAACTTCACACACCATCAGGCTTCCAAGCATATCTCAAGGAAACTCAGTTTTCACACTCTATGCTTAGTGCCCTTTGAGTGCCTAGGACTGAAATGAAGCTTGGTGAGCATCCCACACAAACGAATGCTCCACATGCGGGTTTCACATGCCACCAACTCCACATTCTCAGGCAACTTCAGCGCCACAGCCGTTTTCAGATAGCCCTCAATGCAAAGGCTCTAGACGCAAATATTGGTGTGAGAGCTAATTCAATCAAGGAAACACTGCATGTTGGTGAAAGGCATATTGAAGAAGGATCAGCCGAGTGGTTCTTGTGGGAGAACAACTCCATTTGGCTCACTAACTTCACACACCATCAGGCTTCCAAGCAGCTCTCAAGGAAACTCAGTTTTCACACTCTATGCTTAGTGCCCTTTCAGTGCATTATCTAGGAATGAACCTGGTAGAGCATCCCACACAAACGAATGCTGCACTTGCGGGTTTCACATGCCACCAACTCCACATTCACAGGCAACTTCAGCGCCACAGCCGTTTTCAGATAGCCCTCAATGCAAAGGCTCTAGACACAAATATTGGTGTGAGAGCTAATTCAATCAAGGAAACACTGCATGTTGGTGAAGGGCATATTGAAGAAGGATCAGTCGAGTGGTTCTTGTGGGAGAACAACTCCATTTGGCTCACTAACTTCACACACCATCAGGCTTCCAAGCAGCTCTCAAGGAAACTCAGTTTTCACACTCTATGCTTAGTGCCCTTTCAGTGCATTATCTAGGAAGGAACCTGGTAGAGCATCCCACACAAACGAATGCTCCACATGCGGGTTTCACATGCCACCAACTCCACATTCACAGGCAACTTCAGCGCCACAGCCGTTTTCACATAGCCCTCAATACAAAGGCTCTAGACGCAAATATTGGTGTGAGAGCTAATTCAATCAAGGAAACACTGCATGTTGGTGAAGGGCATATTGAAGAAGGATCAGCCGAGTGGTTCTTGTGGGAGAACAACTCCATTTGGCTCACTAACTTCACACACCATCAGGCTTCCAAGCAGCTCTCAAGGAAACTCAGTTTTCACACTCTATGCTTAGTGCCCTTTGAGTGCATTATCTAGGAAGAAACCTGGTAGAGCATCCCACACAAACGAATGCTGCACATGCCACCAACTCCACATTCACAGGCAACTTCAGCGCCACAGCCGTTTTCACATAGCCCTCAATGCAAAGGCTCTAGACGCAAATATTGGTGTGAGAGCTAATTCAATCAAGGAAACACTGCATGTTGGTGAAAGGCATATTGAAGAAGGATCAGCCGAGTGGTTCTTGTGGGAGAACAACTCCATTTGGCTCACTAACTTCACACACCATCAGGCTTCCAAGCAGCTCTCAAGGAAACTCAGTTTTCACACTCTATGCTTAGTGCCCTTTCAGTGCATTATCTAGGAATGAACCTGGTAGAGCATCCCACACAAACGAATGCTGCACTTGCGGGTTTCACATGCCACCAACTCCACATTCACAGGCAACTTCAGCGCCACAGCCGTTTTCAGATAGCCCTCAATGCAAAGGCTCTAGACGCAAATATTGGTGTGAGAGCTAATTCAATCAAGGAAACACTGCATGTTGGTGAAGGGCATATTGAAGAAGGATCAGTCGAGTGGTTCTTGTGGGAGAACAACTCCATTTCGCTCACTAACTTCACACACCATCAGGCTTCCAAGCAGCTCTCAAGGAAACTCAGTTTTCACACTCTATGCTTAGTGCCCTTTGAGTGCATTATCTAGGAAGGAACCTGGTAGAGCATCCCACACAAACGAATGCTCCACATGCCGGTTTCACATGCCACCAACTCCACATTCACAGGCAACTTCAGCGCCACAGCCGTTTTCACATAGCCCTCAATACAAAGGCTCTAGACGCAAATATTGGTGTGAGAGCTAATTCAATCAAGGAAACACTGCATGTTGGTGAAGGGCATATTGAAGAAGGATCAGCCGAGTGGTTCTTGTGGGAGAACAACTCCATTTGGCTCACTAACTTCACACACCATCAGGCTTCCAAGCAGCTCTCAAGGAAACTCAGTTTTCACACTCTATGCTTAGTGCCCTTTGAGTGCATTATCTAGGAAGAAACCTGGTAGAGCATCCCACACAAACGAATGCTGCACATGCCACCAACTCCACATTCACAGGCAACTTCAGCGCCACAGCCGTTTTCACATAGCCCTCAATGCAAAGGCTCTAGACACAAATATTTGTGTGAGAGCTAATTCAATCAAGGAAACACTGCATGTTGGTGAAGGGCATATTGAAGAAGGATCAGCAGAGTGGCTCTTGTGGGAGTGCAACTCCATTTGGCTCACTAACTTCACACACCATCAGGCTTCCAAGCAGCTCTCAAGGAAACTCAGTTTTCACACTCTATGCTTAGTGCCCTTTGAGTGCATTATCTAGGAATGAACCTGGTAGAGCATCCCACACAAACGAATGCTCCACATGCGGGTTTCACATGCCACCAACTCCACATTCTCAGGCAACTTCAGCGCCACAGCCATTTTCAGATAGCCCTCAATGCAAAGGCTCTAGACGCAAATATTGGTGTGAGAGCTAATTCAATCAAGGAAACACTGCATGTTGGTGAAGGGCATATTGAAGAAGGATCAGCCGAGTGGTTCTTGTGGGAGAACAACTCCATTTGGCTCACTAACTTCACACACCATCAGGCTTCCAAGCAGCTCTCAAGGAAACTCAGTTTTCACACTCTATGCTTAGTGCCCTTTGAGTGCATTATCTAGGAATGAACCTGGTAGAACATCCCACACAAACGAATGCTCCACATGCGGGTTTCACATGCCACCAAGTCCACATTTACAGGCAACTTCAGCGCCACAGCCGTTTTCAGATAGCCCTCAATGCAAAGGCTCTAGACGCAAATATTGGTGTGAGAGCTAATTCAATCAAGCAAACACTGCATGTTGGTGCAGGGCATATTGAAGAAGGATCAGCCGAGTGGTTCTTGTGGGAGAACAACTCCATTTGGCTCACTAACTTCACACACCATCAGGCTTCCAAGCAGCTCTCAAATAATCTCAGTTTTCACACACTATGCTTAGTGGCCTTTGAGTGCATTATCTAGGAATGAACCTGGTAGAGCATCCCACACAAACGAATGCTGCACTTGCGGTTTCACATGCCACCAAGTCCACATTCTCAGGCAACTTCAGCGCCACAGCCGTTTTCACATAGCCCTCAATGCAAAGGCTCTAGACGCAAATATTGGCATGAGAGCTAATTCAATCAAGGAAACACTGCATGTTGGTGAAGGGCATATTGAAGAAGGATCAGCCGAGTGGCTCTTGTGGGAGAACAACTCCATTTGGCTCACTAACTTCACACACCATCAGGCTTCCAAGCAGCTCTCAAGGAAACTCAGTTTTCACACTCTATGCTTAGTGCCCTTTGAGTGCCTAGGACTGAAATGAAGCTTGGTGAGCATCCCACACAAACGAATGCTCCACATGCGGGTTTCACATGCCACCAAGTCCACATTTACAGGCAACTTCAGCGCCACAGCCGTTTTCAGATAGCCCTCAATGCAAAGGCTCTAGACGCAAATATTGGTGTGAGAGCTAATTCAATCAAGGAAACACTGCATGTTGGTGAAAGGCATATTGAAGAAGGATCAGCCGAGTGGTTCTTGTGGGAGAACAACTCCATTTGGCTCACTAACTTCACACACCATCAGGCTTCCAAGCAGCTCTCAAGGAAACTCAGTTTTCACACTCTATGCTTAGTGCCCTTTCAGTGCATTATCTAGGGATGAACCTGGTAGAGCATCCCACACAAACGAATGCTCCCCATGCGGGTTTCACATGCCACCAACTCCACATTCACAGGCAACTTCAGCGCCACAGCCGTTTTCACATAGCCCTCAATGCAAAGGCTCTAGACGCAAATATTGGTGTGAGAGCTAATTCAATCAAGGAAACACTGCATGTTGGTGAAGGGCATATTGAAGAAGGATCAGCCGAGTGGTTCTTGTGGGAGAACAACTCCATTTGGCTCACTAACTTCACACACCATCAGGCTTCCAAGCAGCTCTCAAGGAAACTCAGTTTTCACACTCTATGCTTAGTGCCCTTTCAGTGCATTATCTAGGAAGGAACCTGGTAGAGCATCCCACACAAACGAATGCTCCACATGCCGGTTTCACATGCCACCAACTCCACATTCACAGGCAACTTCAGCGCCACAGCCGTTTTCAGATAGCCCTCAATGCAAAGGCTCTAGACGCAAATATTGGTGTGAGAGCTAATTCAATCAAGGAAACACTGCATGTTGGTGAAGGGCATATTGAAGAAGGATCAGCCGAGTGGTTCTTGTGGGAGAACAACTCCATTTGGCTCACTAACTTCACACACCATCAGGCTTCCAAGCAGCTCTCAAGGAAACTCAGTTTTCACACTCTATGCTTAGTGCCCTTTGAGTGCATTATCTAGGAATGAACCTGGTAGAGCATCCCACACAAACGAATGCTCCACATGCCGGTTTCACATGCCACCAACTCCACATTCACAGGCAACTTCAGCGCCACAGCCGTTTTCACATAGCCCTCAATACAAAGGCTCTAGACGCAAATATTGGTGTGAGAGCTAATTCAATCAAGGAAACACTGCATGTTGGTGAAGGGCATATTGAAGAAGGATCAGCCGAGTGGTTCTTGTGGGAGAACAACTCCATTTGGCTCACTAACTTCACACACCATCAGGCTTCCAAGCAGCTCTCAAGGAAACTCAGTTTTCACACTCTATGCTTAGTGCCCTTTGAGTGCATTATCTAGGAAGAAACCTGGTAGAGCATCCCACACAAACGAATGCTGCACATGCCACCAACTCCACATTCACAGGCAACTTCAGCGCCACAGCCGTTTTCACATAGCCCTCAATGCAAAGGCTCTAGACACAAATATTGGTGTGAGAGCTAATTCAATCAAGGAAACACTGCATGTTGGTGAAGGGCATATTGAAGAAGGATCAGCCGAGTGGCTCTAGTGGGAGAGCAACTCCATTTGGCTCACTAACTTCACACACCATCAGGCTTCCAAGCAGCTCTCAAGGAAACTCAGTTTTCACACTCTATGCTTAGTGCCCTTTGAGTGCATTATCTAGGAATGAACCTGGTAGAGCATCCCACACAAACGAATGCTCCACATGCGGGTTTCACATGCCACCAACTCCACATTCTCAGGCAACTTCAGCGCCACAGCCATTTTCAGATAGCCCTCAATGCAAAGGCTCTAGACGCAAATATTGGTGTGAGAGCTAATTCAATCAAGGAAACACTGCATGTTGGTGAAAGGCATATTGAAGAAGGATCAGCCGAGTGGTTCTTGTGGGAGAACAACTCCATTTGGCTCACTAACTTCACACACCATCAGGCTTCCAAGCAGCTCTCAAGGAAACTCAGTTTTCACACTCTATGCTTAGTGCCCTTTGAGTGCATTATCTAGGAATGAACCTGGTAGAGCATCCCACACAAACGAATGCTCCACATGCGGGTTTCACATGCCACCAACTCCACATTTACAGGCAACTTCAGCGCCACAGCCGTTTTCAGATAGCCCTCAATGCAAAGGCTCTAGACGCAAATATTGGTGTGAGAGCTAATTCAATCAAGGAAACACTGCATGTTGGTGAAGGGCATATTGAAGAAGGATCAGCCGAGTGGTTCTTGTGGGAGAACAACTCCATTTGGCTCACTAACTTCACACACCATCAGGCTTCCAAGCAGCTCTCAAATAATCTCAGTTTTCACACACTATGCTTAGTGGCCTTTGAGTGCATTATCTAGGAATGAACCTGGTAGAGCATCCCACACAAACGAATGCTGCACTTGCGGTTTCACATGCCACCAACTCCACATTCTCAGGCAACTTCAGCGCCACAGCCATTTTCAGATAGCCCTCAATGCAAAGGCTCTAGACGCAAATATTGGCATGAGAGCTAATTCAATCAAGGAAACACTGCATGTTGGTGAAGGGCATATTGAAGAAGGATCAGCCGAGTGGCTCTTGTGGGAGAGCAACTCCATTTGGCTCACTAACTTCACACACCATCAGGCTTCCAAGCAGCTCTCAAGGAAACTCAGTTTTCACACTCTATGCTTAGTGCCCTTTGAGTGCCTAGGACTGAAAGGAAGCTTGGTGAGCATCCCACACAAACGAATGCTCCACATGCGGGTTTCACATGCCACCAAGTCCACATTTACAGGCAACTTCAGCGCCACAGCCATTTTCAGATAGCCCTCAATGCAAAGGCTCTAGACGCAAATATTGGTGTGAGAGCTAATTCAATCAAGGAAACACTGCATGTTGGTGAAAGGCATATTGAAGAAGGATCAGCCGAGTGGTTCTTGTGGGAGAACAACTCCATTTGGCTCACTAACTTCACACACCATCAGGCTTCCAAGCAGCTCTCAAGGAAACTCAGTTTTCACACTCTATGCTTAGTGCCCTTTCAGTGCATTATCTAGGGATGAACCTGGTAGAGCATCCCACACAAATGAATGCTGCACTTGCGGGTTTCACATGCCACCAACTCCACATTCACAGGCAACTTCAGCGCCACAGCCGTTTTCACATAGCCCTCAATGCAAAGGCTCTAGACGCAAATATTGGTGTGAGAGCTAATTCAATCAAGGAAACACTGCATGTTGGTGAAGGGCATATTGAAGAAGGATCAGCCGAGTGGTTCTTGTGGGAGAACAACTCCATTTGGCTCACTAACTTCACACACCATCAGGCTTCCAAGCAGCTCTCAAGGAAACTCAGTTTTCACACTCTATGCTTAGTGCCCTTTGAGTGCATTATCTAGGAATGAACCTGGTAGAACATCCCACACAAACGAATGCTCCACATGCGGGTTTCACATGCCACCAAGTCCACATTTACAGGCAACTTCAGCGCCACAGCCGTTTTCAGATAGCCCTCAATGCAAAGGCTCTAGACGCAAATATTGGTGTGAGAGCTAATTCAATCAAGCAAACACTGCATGTTGGTGCAGGGCATATTGAAGAAGGATCAGCCGAGTGGTTCTTGTGGGAGAACAACTCCATTTGGCTCACTAACTTCACACACCATCAGGCTTCCAAGCAGCTCTCAAATAATCTCAGTTTTCACACACTATGCTTAGTGGCCTTTGAGTGCATTATCTAGGAATGAACCTGGTAGAGCATCCCACACAAACGATTGCTGCACTTGCGGTTTCACATGCCACCAAGTCCACATTCTCAGGCAACTTCAGCGCCACAGCCATTTTCAGATAGCCCTCAATGCAAAGGCTCTAGACGCAAATATTGGCATGAGAGCTAATTCAATCAAGGAAACACTGCATGTTGGTGAAGGGCATATTGAAGAAGGATCAGCCGAGTGGCTCTTGTGGGAGAACAACTCCATTTGGCTCACTAACTTCACACACCATCAGGCTTCCAAGCAGCTCTCAAGGAAACTCAGTTTTCACACTCTATGCTTAGTGCCCTTTGAGTGCCTAGGACTGAAATGAAGCTTGGTGAGCATCCCACACAAACGAATGCTCCACATGCGGGTTTCACATGCCACCAAGTCCACATTTACAGGCAACTTCAGCGCCACAGCCGTTTTCAGATAGCCCTCAATGCAAAGGCTCTAGACGCAAATATTGGTGTGAGAGCTAATTCAATCAAGGAAACACTGCATGTTGGTGAAAGGCATATTGAAGAAGGATCAGCCGAGTGGTTCTTGTGGGAGAACAACTCCATTTGGCTCACTAACTTCACACACCATCAGGCTTCCAAGCAGCTCTCAAGGAAACTCAGTTTTCACACTCTATGCTTAGTGCCCCTTTCAGTGCATTATCTAGGGATGAACCTGGTAGAGCATCCCACACAAACGAATGCTCCCCATGCGGGTTTCACATGCCACCAACTCCACATTCACAGGCAACTTCAGCGCCACAGCCGTTTTCACATAGCCCTCAATGCAAAGGCTCTAGACGCAAATATTGGTGTGAGAGCTAATTCAATCAAGGAAACACTGCATGTTGGTGAAGGGCATATTGAAGAAGGATCAGCCGAGTGGTTCTTGTGGGAGAACAACTCCATTTGGCTCACTAACTTCACACACCATCAGGCTTCCAAGCAGCTCTCAAGGAAACTCAGTTTTCACACTCTATGCTTAGTGCCCTTTCAGTGCATTATCTAGGAAGGAACCTGGTAGAGCATCCCACACAAACGAATGCTCCACATGCCGGTTTCACATGCCACCAACTCCACATTCACAGGCAACTTCAGCGCCACAGCCGTTTTCACATAGCCCTCAATGCAAAGGCTCTAGACGCAAATATTGGTGTGAGAGCTAATTCAATCAAGGAAACACTGCATGTTGGTGAAGGGCATATTGAAGAAGGATCAGCCGAGTGGTTCTTGTGGGAGAACAACTCCATTTGGCTCACTAACTTCACACACCATCAGGCTTCCAAGCAGCTCTCAAGGAAACTCAGTTTTCACACTCTATGCTTAGTGCCCTTTGAGTGCATTATCTAGGAATGAACCTGGTAGAGCATCCCACACAAACGAATGCTCCACATGCCGGTTTCACATGCCACCAACTCCACATTCACAGGCAACTTCAGCGCCACAGCCGTTTTCACATAGCCCTCAATACAAAGGCTCTAGACGCAAATATTGGTGTGAGAGCTAATTCAATCAAGGAAACACTGCATGTTGGTGAAGGGCATATTGAAGAAGGATCAGCCGAGTGGTTCTTGTGGGAGAACAACTCCATTTGGCTCACTAACTTCACACACCATCAGGCTTCCAAGCAGCTCTCAAGGAAACTCAGTTTTCACACTCTATGCTTAGTGCCCTTTGAGTGCATTATCTAGGAAGAAACCTGGTAGAGCATCCCACACAAACGAATGCTGCACATGCCACCAACT
>NW_026701807.1:0-51884 GCF_030435755.1 Ochotona princeps | reverse complement strand
CACCAACTTCACATTCTCAGGCAACTTCAGCGCCACAGACGTTTTCAGATAGCCCTCAATGCAAAGGCTCTAGACGCAAATATTGGTGTGAGAGCTAATTCAAACAAGGAAACTCTGCATGTTGGTGAAGGGCATATTGAAGAAGGATCAGCCTAGTGGTTCTTGTGGGAGAACAACTCCATTTGGCTCACTAACTTCACACACCATCAGGCTTCCAAGCAGCTCTCAAGGAAACTCAGTTTTCACACTCTATGCTTAGTGCCCTTTGAGTGCATTATCTAGGAATGAACCTGGTAGAGCATCCCACACAAACGAATGCTCCACATGCGGGTTTCACATGCCACCAACTCCACATTCACAGGCAACTTCAGCGCCACAGCCGTTTTCAGATAGCCCTCAATGCAAAGGCTCTAGACGCAAATATTGGTGTGAGAGCTAATTCAATCAAGGAAACACTGCATGTTGGTGAAGGGCATATTGAAGAAGGATCAGCCGAGTGGTTCTTGTGGGAGAACAACTCCATTTGGCTCACTAACGTCACACACCATCAGGCTTCCAAGCAGCTCTCAAGGAAACTCAGTTTTCACACTCTATGCTTAGTGCCCTTTGAGTGCCTAGGACTGAAATGAAGCTTGGTGAGCATCCCACACAAACGAATGCTCCACATGCGGGTTTCACATGCCACCAACTCCACATTCACAGGCAACTTCAGCGCCACAGCCGTTTGCAGATAGCCCTCAATGCAAAGGCTCTAGACGCAAATATTGGTGTGAGAGCTAATTCAATCAAGGAAACACTGCATGTTGGTGAAGGGCATATTGAAGAAGGATTAGCCGAGTGGTTCTTGTGGGAGAACAACTCCATTTGGCTCACTAACTTCACACACCATCAGGCTTCCAAGCAGCTCTCAAGGAAACTCAGTTTTCACACTCTATGCTTAGTGCCCTTTGAGTGCATTGTCTAGGAATGAACCTGGTAGAGCATCCCACACAAACGAATGCTCCACATGTGGGTTTCACATGCCACCAACTCCACATTCACAGGCAACTTCAGCGCCACAGCCGTTTTCAGATAGCCCTCAATGCAAAGGCTCTAGACGCAAATATTGGTGTGAGAGCTAATTCAATCAAGGAAACACTGCATGTTGGTGGAGGGCATATTGAAGAAGGATCGGCCGAGTGGTTCTTGTGGGAGAACAACTCCATTTGGCTCACTAACTTCACACACCATCAGGCTTCCAAGCAGCTCTCAAGGAAACTCAGTTTTCACACTCTATGCTTAGTGCCCTTTGAGTGCATTATCTAGGAAGGAACCTGGTAGAGCATCCCACACAAACGAATGCTCCACATGCGGGTTTCACATGCCACCAACTCCACATTCACAGGCAAATTCAGCGCCACAGCCGTTTTCAGATAGCCCTCAATGCAAAGGCTCTAGACGCAAATATTGGTGTGAGAGCTAATTCAATCAAGGAAACACTGCATGTTCGTGAAGGGCATACTGAAGAAGGATCAACCGAGTGGTTCTTGTGGGAGAACAACTCCATTTGGCTCACTAACTTCACACACCATCAGGCTTCCAAGCAGCTCTCAAGGAAACTCAGTTTTCACACTCTATGCTTAGTGCCCTTTGAGTGCATTATCTAGGAATGAACCTGGTAGAGCATCCCACACAACCAAATCTCCACATGTGGGTTTCACATGCCACCAACTCCACATTCACAGGCAACTTCAGCGCCAAAGCCGTTTTCAGATAGCCCTCAATGCAAAGGCTCTAGACGCAAATATTGGTGTGAGAGCTAATTCAATCAAGGAAACACTGCATGTTGGTGGAGGGCATATTGAAGAAGGATCGGCCGAGTGGTTCTTGTGAGAGAACAACTCCATTTGGCTCACTAACTTCACACACCATCAGGCTTCCAAGCAGCTCTCAAGGAAACTCAGTTTTCACACTCTATGCTTAGTGCCCTTTGAGTGCATTATCTAGGAATGAACCTGGTAGAGCATCCCACACAAACGAATGCTCCACATGCGGGTTTCACATGCCACCAACTCCACATTCACAGGCAAATTCAGCGCCACAGCCGTTTTCAGATAGCCCTCAATGCAAAGGCTCTAGACGCAAATATTGGTGTGAGAGCTAATTCAATCAAGGAAACACTGCATGTTGGTGAAGGGCATACTGAAGAAGGATCAGCCGAGTGGTTCTTGTGGGAGAACAACTCCATTTGGCTCACTAACTTCACACACCATCAGGCTTCCAAGCAGCTCTCAAGGAAACTCAGTTTTCACACTCTATGCTTAGTGCCCTTTGAGTGCCTAGGACTGAAACGAAGCTTGGTGAGCATCCCACACAAACGAATGCTCCACATGCGGGTTTCACATGCCACCAACTTCACATTCTCAGGAAACTTCAGCGCCACAGACGATTTCAGATAGCCCTCAATGCAAAGGCTCTAGACGCAAATATTGGTGTGAGAGCTAATTCAATCAAGGAAACACTGCATGTTGGTGAAGGGCATATTGAAGAAGGATCAGCCGAGTGGTTCTTGTGGGAGAACAACTCCATTTGGCTCACTAACGTCACACACCATCAGGCTTCCAAGCAGCTCTCAAGGAAACTCAGTTTTCACACTCTATGCTTAGTGCCCTTTGAGTGCCTAGGACTGAAATGAAGCTTGGTGAGAATCCCACACAAACGAATGCTCCACATGCGGGTTTCACATGCCACCAACTCCACATTCACAGGCAACTTCAGCGCCACAGCCGTTTTCAGATAGCCCTCAATGCAAAGGCTCTAGACGCAAATATTGGTGTGAGAGCTAATTCAATCAAGGAAACACTGCATGTTGGTGAAGGGCATATTGAAGAAGGATCAGCCGAGTGGTTCTTGTGGGAAAACAACTCCATTTGGCTCACTAACTTCACACACCATCAGGCTTCCAAGCAGCTCTCAAGTAAACTCAGTTTTCACACTCTATGCTTAGTGCCCTTTGAGTGCATTATCTAGGAATGAACCTGGTAGAGCATCCCACACAAACGAATGCTCCACATGCGGGTTTCACATGCCACCAACTCCACATTCACAGGCAACTTCAGAGCCACAGCCGTTTTCAGATAGCCCTCAATGCAAAGGCTCTAGACGCAAATATTGGTGTGAGAGCTAATTCAATCAAGGAAACACTGCATGTTGGTGAAGGGCATATTGAAGAAGGATCAGCTGAGTGGTTCTTGTGGGAGAACAACTCCATTTGGCTCACTAACTTCACACACCATCAGGCTTCCAAGCAGCTCTCAAGGAAACTCAGTTTTCACACTCTATGCTTAGTGCCCTTTGAGTGCATTATCTAGGAATGAACCTGGTAGAGCATCCCACACAAACGAATGCTCCACATGCGGGTTTCACATGCCACCAACTCCACATTCACAGGCAACTTCAGCGCCACAGCCATTTTCAGATAGCCCTCAATGCAAAGGCTCTAGACGCAAATATTGGTGTGAGAGCTAATTCAATCAAGGAAACACTGCATGTTGCTGAAGGGCATATTGAAGAAGGATCGGCCGATTGGTTCTTGTGGGAGAACAACTCCATTTGGTTCACTAACTTCACACACCATCAGGCTTCCAAGCAGCTCTCAAGGAAACTCAGTTTTCACACTCTATGCTTAGTGCCCTTTGAGTGCTTAGGACTGAAACGAAGCTTGGTGAGCATCCCACACAAACGAATGCTCCACATGCGGGTTTCACATGCCACCAGCTTCACATTCTCAGGAAACTTCAGCGCCACAGCCGTTTTCAGATACCCCTCAATGCAAAGGCTCTAGACGCAAATATTGGTGTGAGAGCTAATTCAATGAAGGAAACACTGCATGTTGGTGAAGGGCATATTGAAGAAGGATCAGCCGAGTGGTTCTTGTGGGAGAACAACTCCATTTGGCTCACTAACGTCACACACCATCAGGCTTCCAAGCAGCTCTCAAGGAAACTCAGTTTTCACACTCTATGCTTAGTGCCCTTTGAGTGCCTAGGACTGAAATGAAGCTTGGTGAGCATCCCACACAAACGAATGCTCCACATGCGGGTTTCACATGCCACCAACTCCACATTCACAGGCAACTTCAGCGCCACAGCCGTTTTCAGATAGCGCTCAATGCAAAGGCTCTAGACGCAAATATTGGTGTGAGAGCTAATTCAATCAAGGAAACACTGCATGTTGGTGAAGGGCATATTGAAGAAGGATCAGCCGAGTGGTTCTTGTGGGAGAACAACTCCATTTGGCTCACTAACTTCACACACCATCAGGCTTCCAAGCAGCTCTCAAGGAAACTCAGTTTTCACACTCTATGCTTAGTGCCCTTTGAGTGCATTATCTAGGAATGAACCTGGTAGAGCATCCCACACAAACGAATGCTGCATATGCGGGTTTCACATGCCACCAACTCCACATTCACAGGAAACTTCAGCGCCACAGACGTTTTCAGATAGCCCTCAATGCAAAGGCTCTAGACGCAAATATTGGTGTGAGAGCTAATTCAATCAAGGAAACACTGCATGTTGGTGAAGGGCATATTGAAGAAGGATCAGCCGAGTGGTTGTTGTGGGAGAACAACTCCATTTGGCTCACTAACTTCACACACCATCAGGCTTCCAAGCAGCTCTCAAGGAAACTCAGTTTTCACACTCTATGCTTAGTGCCCTTTGAGTGCTTAGGACTGAAACGAAGCTTGGTGAGCATCCCACACAAACGAATGCTCCACATCCGGGTTTCACATGCCACCAGCTTCACATTCTCAGGAAACTTCAGCGCCACAGACGTTTTCAGATAGCCCTCAATGCAAAGGCTCTAGACGCAAATATTGGTGTGAGAGCTAATTCAATCAAGGAAACACTGCATGTTGGTGAAGGGCATATTGAAGAAGGATCAGCCGAGTGGTTCTTGTGGGAGAACAACTCCATTTGGCTCACTAACTTCACACACCATCAGGCTTCCAAGCAGCTCTCAAGGAAACTCAGTTTTCACACTCTATGCTTAGTGCCCTTTGAGTGCATTATCTAGGAATGATCCTGGTAGAGCATCCCACACAAACGAATGCTGCATATGCGGGTTTCACATGCCACCAACTCCACATTCACAGGAAACTTCAGCGCCACAGACGTTTTCAGATAGCCCTCAATGCAAAGGCTCTAGACGCAAATATTGGTGTGAGAGCTAATTCAATCAAGGAAACACTGCATGTTGGTGAAGGGCATATTGAAGAAGGATCAGCCGAGTGGTTGTTGTGGGAGAACAACTCCATTTGGCTCACTAACTTCACACACCATCAGGCTTCCAAGCAGCTCTCAAGGAAACTCAGTTTTCACACTCTATGCTTAGTGCCCTTTGAGTGCATTATCAAGGAATGAACCTGGTAGAGCATCCCACACAAACCAATGCTCCACATGCGCGTTTTACATGCCACCAACTCCACATTCACAGGCAACTTCAGCGCCACAGCCGTTTGCAGATAGCCCTCAATGCAAAGGCTCTAGACGCAAATATTGGTGTGAGAGCTAATTCAATCAAGGAAACACTGCATGTTGGTGAAGGGCATATTGAAGAAGGATCAGCCGAGTGGTTCTTGTGGAGAACAACTCCATTTGGCTCACTAACTTCACACACCATCAGGCTTCCAAGCAGCTCTCAAGGAAACTCAGTTTTCACACTCTATGCTTAGTGCCCTTTGAGTGCCTAGGACTGAAATGAAGCTTGGTGAGCATCCCACACAAACGAATGCTGCACATGCGGGTTTCACATGCCACCAACTCCACATTCACAGGCAACTTCAGTGCCACAAACGTTTTCAGATAGCGCTCAATGCAAAGGCTCTAGACGCAAATATTGGTGTGAGAGCTAATTCAATCAAGGAAACACAGCATGTTAGTGAAATGCATATTGAAGAAGGATCAGCCGAGTGGTACTTGTGGGAGAACAACTCCATTTGGCTCACTAACTTCACACACCATCAGGCTTCCAAGCAGCTCTCAAGGAAACTCAGTTTTCACACTCTATGCTTAGTGCCCTTTGAGTGCATTATCTAGGAATGAACCTGGTAGAGCATCCCACACAAACGAATGCTCCACATGCGGGTTTTACATGCCACCAACTCCACATTCACAGGCAACTTCAGCGCCACAGCCGTTTTCAGATAGCCCTCAATGCAAAGGCTCTAGACGCAAATATTGGTGTGAGAGCTAATTCAATCAAGGAAACATTGCATGTTGGTGAAGGGCATATTGAAGAAGGATCAACCGAGTCATTCTTGTGGGAGAACAACTCCATTTGGCTCACTAACGTCACACACCATCAGGCTTCCAAGCAGCTCTCAAGGAAACTCAGTTTTCACACTCTATGCTTAGTGCCCTTTGAGTGCATTACTAGGAATGAACCTGGTAGAGCATCCCACACAAACGAATGCTCCACATGCGGGTTTCACATGCAACCAACTCCACATTCACAGGCAACTTCAGCGCCACATGCATTTTCAGATAGCCCTCAATGCAAAGGCTCTAGACGCAAATATTGGTGTGAGAGCTAATTCAATCAAGGAAACACTGCATGTTGGTGAAGGGCATATTGAAGAAGGATCAGCCGAGTGGTTCTTGTGGGAGAACAACTCCATTTGGCTCACTAACTTCACACACCATCAGGCTTCCAAGCAGCTCTCAAGGAAACTCAGTTTTCACACTCTATGCTTAGTGCCCTTTGAGTGCATTATCTAGGAATGAACCTGGTAGAGCATCCCACACAAACGAATGCTCCACATGCGGGTTTCACATGCCACCAACTCCACATTCACAGGCAACTTCAGCGCCACAGCCGTTTGCAGATAGCCCTCAATGCAAAGGCTCTAGACGCAAATATTGGTGTGAGAGCTAATTCAATCAAGGAAACACTGCATGTTGGTGAAGGGCATATTGAAGAAGGATCGGTCGAGTGGTTCTTGTGGGAGAACAACTCCATTTGGCTCACTAACTTCACACACCATCAGGCTTCCAAGCAGCTCTCAAGGAAACTCAGTTTTCACACTCTATGCTTAGTGCCCTTTGAGTGCTTAGGACTGAAACGAAGCTTGGTGAGCATCCCACACAAACGAATGCTCCACATGCGGGTTTCACATGCCACCAGCTTCACATTCTCAGGAAACTTCAGCGCCACAGACGTTTTCAGATAGCCCTCAATGCAAAGGCTCTAGACGCAAATATTGGTGTGAGAGCTAATTCAATCAAGGAAACACTGCATGTTGGTGAAGGGCATATTGAAGAAGGATCAGCCGAGTGGTTCTTGTGGGAGAACAACTCCATTTGGCTCACTAACGTCACACACCATCAGGCTTCCAAGCAGCTCTCAAGGAAACTCAGTTTTCACACTCTATGCTTAGTGCCCTTTGAGTGCCTAGGACTGAAATGAAGCTTGGTGAGCATCCCACACAAACGAATGCTCCACATGCGGGTTTCACATGCCACCAGCTTCACATTCTCAGGCAACTTCAGCTCCACAGACGATTTCAGATAGACCTCAATGCAAAGGCTCTAGACGCAAATATTGGTGTGAGAGCTAATTCAATCAAGGAAACACTGCATGTTGGTGAAGGGCATATTGAAGAAGGATCAGCCGAGTGGTTCTTGTGGGAGAACAACTCCATTTGGCTCACTAACTTCACACACCATCAGGCTTCCAAGCAGCTCTCAAGGAAACTCAGTTTTCACACTCTATCCTTAGTGCCCTTTGAGTGCCTAGGACTGAAATGAAGCTTGGTGAGCATCCCACACAAACGAATGCTCCACATGCGGGTTTCACATGCCACCAACTCCACATTCACAGGCAACTTCAGCGCCACAGCCGTTTTCAGATAGCCCTCAATGCAAAGGCTCTAGACGCAAATATTGGTGTGAGAGCTAATTCAATCAAGGAAACACTGCATGTTAGTGAAAGGCATATTGAAGAAGGATCAGCCGAGTGGTCCTTGTGGGAGAACAACTATATTTGGCTCACTAACTTCACACACCATCAGGCTTCCAAGCAGCTCTCAAGGAAACTCAGTTTTCACACTCTATGCTTAGTGCCCTTTGAGTGCATTATCTAGGAATGAACCTGGTAGAGCATCCCACACAAACGAATGCTCCACATGCGGGTTTCACATGCCACCAACTCCACATTCACAGGCAACTTCAGCGCCACAGCTGTTTTCAGATAGCCCTCAATGCAAAGGCTCTAGACGCAAATATTGGTGTGAGAGCTAATTCAATCAAGGAAACACTGCATGTTAGTGAAAGGCATATTGAAGAAGGATCAGCCGAGTGGTTCTTGTGGGAGAACAACTCCATTTGGCTCACTAACTTCACACACCATCAGGCTTCCAAGCAGTTCTCAAGGAAACTCAGTTTTCACACTCTATGCTTAGTGCCCTTTGAGTGCATTATCTAGGAATGAACCTGGTAGAGCATCCCACACAAACGAATGCTCCACATGCGGTTTTCATATGCCACCAACTCCACATTCACAGGCAACTTCAGCGCCACAGCCGTTTTCAGATAGCCCTCAATGCAAAGGCTCTAGACGCAAATATTGGTGTGAGAGTTAATTCAATCAAGGAAACATTGCATGTTGGTGAAGGGCATATTGAAGAAGGATCAACCGAGTGGTTCTTGTGGGAGAACAACTCCATTTGGCTCACTAACGTCCCACACCATCAGGCTTCCAAGCAGCTCTCAAGGAAACTCAGTTTTCACACTCTATGCTTAGTGCCCTTTGAGTGCCTAGGACTGAAATGAAGCTTGGTGAGCATCCCACACAAACCAATGCTCCACATGCGGGTTTCACATGCCACCAGCTTCACATTCTCAGGCAACTTCAGCTCCACAGACGATTTCAGATAGCCCTCAATGCAAAGGCTCTAGACGCAAATATTGGTGTGAGAGCTAATTCAATCAAGGAAACACTGCATGTTGGTGGAGGGCATATTGAAGAAGGATCGGCCGAGTGGTTCTTGTGGGAGAACAACTCCATTTGGCTCACTAACTTCACACACCATCAGGCTTCCAAGCAGCTCTCAAGGAAACTCAGTTTTCACACTCTATGCTTAGTGCCCTTTGAGTGCATTATCTAGGAATGAACCTGGTAGAGCATCCCACACAAACGAATGCTCCACATGCGGGTTTCATATGCCACCAACTCCACATTCACAGGCAACTTCAGCGCCACAGCCGTTTTCAGATAGCCCTCAATGCAAAGGCTCTAGACGCAAATATTGGTGTGAGAGTTAATTCAATCAAGGAAACATTGCATGTTGGTGAAGGGCATATTGAAGAAGGATCGGTCGAGTGGTTCTTGTGGGAGAACAACTCCATTTGGCTCACTAACTTCACACACCATCAGGCTTCCAAGCAGCTCTCAAGGAAACTCAGTTTTCACACTCTATGCTTAGTACCCTTTGAGTGCCTAGGACTGAAACGAAGCTTGGTGAGCATCCCACACAAACGAATGCTCCACATGCGGGTTTCACATGCCACCAGCTTCACATTCTCAGGAAACTTCAGCGCCACAGACGATTTCAGATAGCCCTCAATGCAAAGGCGCTAGACGCAAATATTGGTGTGAGAGCTAATTCAATCAAGGAAACACTGCATGTTGGTGAAGGGCATATTGAAGAAGGATCAGCCGAGTGGTTCTTGTGGGAGAACAACTCCATTTGGCTCACTAACGTCACACACCATCAGGCTTCCAAGCAGCTCTCAAGGAAACTCAGTTTTCACACTCTATGCTTAGTGCCCTTTGAGTGCCTAGGACTGAAATGAAGCTTGGTGAGCATCCCACACAAACGAATGCTCCACATGCTGGTTTCACATGCCACCAACTCCACATTCACAGGCAACTTCAGCGCCACAGCCGTTTTCAGATAGCCCTCAATGCAAAGGCTCTAGACGCAAATATTGGTGTGAGAGATAATTCAATCAAGGAAACACTGCATGTTGGTGAAGGGCATATTGAAGAAGGATCAGCCGAGTGGTTCTTGTGGGAAAACAACTCCATTTGGCTCACTAATTTCACACACCATCAGGCTTCCAAGCAGCTCTCAAGGAAACTCAGTTTTCACACTCTATGCTTAGTGCCCTTTGAGTGCATTATCTAGGAATGAACCTGGTAGAGCATCCCACACAAACGAATGCTCCACATGCGGGTTTCACATGCCACCAACTCCACATTCACAGGCAACTTCAGCGCCACAGCCGTTTTCAGATAGCCCTCAATGCAAAGGCTCTAGACGCAAATATTGGTGTGAGAGCTAATTCAATCAAGGAAACACTGCATGTTGGTGAAGGGCATATTGAAGAAGGATCAGCCGAGTGGTTCTTGTGGGAGAACAACTCCATTTGGCTCACTAACTTCACACACCATCAGGCTTCCAAGCAGCTCTCAAGGAAACTCAGTTTTCACACTCTATGCTTAGTGCCCTTTGAGTGCCTAGGACTGAAATGAAGCTTGGTGAGCATCCCACACAAACGAATGCTCCACATGCGGGTTTCACATGCCACCAACTCCACATTCACAGGCAACTTCAGCGCCACAGCCGTTTGCAGATAGCCCTCAATGCAAAGGCTCTAGATGTAAATATTGGTGTGAGAGCTAATTCAAACAAGGAAACACTGCATGTTGGTGAAGGGCATATTGAAGAAGGATCAGCCGAGTGGTTCTTGTGGGAGAACAACTCCAACTGGGCACTAACTTCACACACCATCAGGCTTCCAAGCAGCTCTCAAGGAAACTCAGTTTTCACACTCTATGCTTAGTGCCCTTTGAGTGCCTAGGACTGAAATGAAGCTTGGTGAGCATCCCACACAAACGAATGCTCCACATGCGGGTTTCACATGCCACCAGCTTCACATTCTCAGGCAACTTCAGCTCCACAGACGATTTCAGATAGACCTCAATGCAAAGGCTCTAGACGCAAATATTGGTGTGAGAGCTAATTCAATCAAGGAAACACTGCATGTTGGTGAAGGGCATATTGAAGAAGGATCAGCCGAGTGGTTCTTGTGGGAGAACAACTCCATTTGGCTCACTAACTTCACACACCATCAGGCTTCCAAGCAGCTCTCAAGGAAACTCAGTTTTCACACTCTATCCTTAGTGCCCTTTGAGTGCCTAGGACTGAAATGAAGCTTGGTGAGCATCCCACACAAACGAATGCTCCACATGCGGGTTTCACATGCCACCAACTCCACATTCACAGGCAACTTCAGCGCCACAGCCGTTTTCAGATAGCCCTCAATGCAAAGGCTCTAGACGCAAATATTGGTGTGAGAGCTAATTCAATCAAGGAAACACTGCATGTTAGTGAAAGGCATATTGAAGAAGGATCAGCCGAGTGGTCCTTGTGGGAGAACAACTATATTTGGCTCACTAACTTCACACACCATCAGGCTTCCAAGCAGCTCTCAAGGAAACTCAGTTTTCACACTCTATGCTTAGTGCCCTTTGAGTGCATTATCTAGGAATGAACCTGGTAGAGCATCCCACACAAACCAATGCTCCACATGCGGTTTTCATATGCCACCAACTCCACATTCACAGGCAACTTCAGCGCCACAGCTGTTTTCAGATAGCCCTCAATGCAAAGGCTCTAGACGCAAATATTGGTGTGAGAGCTAATTCAATCAAGGAAACACTGCATGTTAGTGAAAGGCATATTGAAGAAGGATCAGCCGAGTGGTTCTTGTGGGAGAACAACTCCATTTGGCTCACTAACTTCACACACCATCAGGCTTCCAAGCAGTTCTCAAGGAAACTCAGTTTTCACACTCTATGCTTAGTGCCCTTTGAGTGCATTATCTAGGAATGAACCTGGTAGAGCATCCCACACAAACGAATGCTCCACATGCGGTTTTCATATGCCACCAACTCCACATTCACAGGCAACTTCAGCGCCACAGCCGTTTTCAGATAGCCCTCAATGCAAAGGCTCTAGACGCAAATATTGGTGTGAGAGTTAATTCAATCAAGGAAACATTGCATGTTGGTGAAGGGCATATTGAAGAAGGATCAACCGAGTGGTTCTTGTGGGAGAACAACTCCATTTGGCTCACTAACGTCCCACACCATCAGGCTTCCAAGCAGCTCTCAAGGAAACTCAGTTTTCACACTCTATGCTTAGTGCCCTTTGAGTGCCTAGGACTGAAATGAAGCTTGGTGAGCATCCCACACAAACCAATGCTCCACATGCGGGTTTCACATGCCACCAGCTTCACATTCTCAGGCAACTTCAGCTCCACAGACGATTTCAGATAGCCCTCAATGCAAAGGCTCTAGACGCAAATATTGGTGTGAGAGCTAATTCAATCAAGGAAACACTGCATGTTGGTGAAGGGCATATTGAAGAAGGATCAGCCGAGTGGTTCTTGTGGGAGAACAACTCCATTTGGCTCACTAACTTCACACACCATCAGGCTTCCAAGCAGCTCTCAAGGAAACTCAGTTTTCACACTCTATGCTTAGTGCCCTTTGAGTGCATTATCTAGGAATGAACCTGGTAGAGCATCCCACACAAACGAATGCTCCACATGCGGGTTTCACATGCCACCAACTCCACATTCACAGGCAACTTCAGCGCCACAGCCGTTTTCAGATAGCCCTCAATGCAAAGGCTCTAGACGCAAATATTGGTGTGAGAGCTAATTCAATCAAGGAAACACTGCATGTTGGTGGAGGGCATATTGAAGAAGGATCGGCCGAGTGGTTCTTGTGGGAGAACAACTCCATTTGGCTCACTAACTTCACACACCATCAGGCTTCCAAGCAGCTCTCAAGGAAACTCAGTTTTCACACTCTATGCTTAGTGCCCTTTGAGTGCATTATCTAGGAATGAACCTGGTAGAGCATCCCACACAAACGAATGCTCCACATGCGGGTTTCATATGCCACCAACTCCACATTCACAGGCAACTTCAGCGCCACAGCCGTTTTCAGATAGCCCTCAATGCAAAGGCTCTAGACGCAAATATTGGTGTGAGAGTTAATTCAATCAAGGAAACATTGCATGTTGGTGAAGGGCATATTGAAGAAGGATCGGTCGAGTGGTTCTTGTGGGAGAACAACTCCATTTGGCTCACTAACTTCACACACCATCAGGCTTCCAAGCAGCTCTCAAGGAAACTCAGTTTTCACACTCTATGCTTAGTACCCTTTGAGTGCCTAGGACTGAAACGAAGCTTGGTGAGCATCCCACACAAACGAATGCTCCACATGCGGGTTTCACATGCCACCAGCTTCACATTCTCAGGAAACTTCAGCGCCACAGACAATTTCAGATAGCCCTCAATGCAAAGGCGCTAGACGCAAATATTGGTGTGAGAGCTAATTCAATCAAGGAAACACTGCATGTTGGTGAAGGGCATATTGAAGAAGGATCAGCCGAGTGGTTCTTGTGGGAGAACAACTCCATTTGGCTCACTAACGTCACACACCATCAGGCTTCCAAGCAGCTCTCAAGGAAACTCAGTTTTCACACTCTATGCTTAGTGCCCTTTGAGTGCCTAGGACTGAAATGAAGCTTGGTGAGCATCCCACACAAACGAATGCTCCACATGCTGGTTTCACATGCCACCAACTCCACATTCACAGGCAACTTCAGCGCCACAGCCGTTTTCAGATAGCCCTCAATGCAAAGGCTCTAGACGCAAATATTGGTGTGAGAGATAATTCAATCAAGGAAACACTGCATGTTGGTGAAGGGCATATTGAAGAAGGATCAGCCGAGTGGTTCTTGTGGGAAAACAACTCCATTTGGCTCACTAATTTCACACACCATCAGGCTTCCAAGCAGCTCTCAAGGAAACTCAGTTTTCACACTCTATGCTTAGTGCCCTTTGAGTGCATTATCTAGGAATGAACCTGGTAGAGCATCCCACACAAACGAATGCTCCACATGCGGGTTTCACATGCCACCAACTCCACATTCACAGGCAACTTCAGCGCCACAGCCGTTTTCAGATAGCCCTCAATGCAAAGGCTCTAGACGCAAATATTGGTGTGAGAGCTAATTCAATCAAGGAAACACTGCATGTTGGTGAAGGGCATATTGAAGAAGGATCAGCCGAGTGGTTCTTGTGGGAGAACAACTCCATTTGGCTCACTAACTTCACACACCATCAGGCTTCCAAGCAGCTCTCAAGGAAACTCAGTTTTCACACTCTATGCTTAGTGCCCTTTGAGTGCCTAGGACTGAAATGAAGCTTGGTGAGCATCCCACACAAACGAATGCTCCACATGCGGGTTTCACATGCCACCAACTCCACATTCACAGGCAACTTCAGCGCCACAGCCGTTTGCAGATAGCCCTCAATGCAAAGGCTCTAGATGTAAATATTGGTGTGAGAGCTAATTCAAACAAGGAAACACTGCATGTTGGTGAAGGGCATATTGAAGAAGGATCAGCCGAGTGGTTCTTGTGGGAGAACAACTCCAACTGGGCACTAACTTCACACACCATCAGGCTTCCAAGCAGCTCTCAAGGAAACTCAGTTTTCACACTCTATGCTTAGTGCCCTTTGAGTGCATTATCTAGGAATAAACCTGGTAGAGCATCCCACACAAACGAATGCTCCACATGCGGGTTTCACATGCCACCAACTCCACATTCACAGGCAACTTCAGCGCCACAGCCGTTTTCAGATAGCCCTCAATGCAAAGGCTCTAGACGCAAATATTGGTGTGAGAGCTAATTCAATCAAGGAAACACTGCATGTTGGTGAAGGGCATATTGAAGAAGGATCAGCCGAGTGGTTCTTGTGGGAGAACAACTCCATTTAGCTCACTAACGTCACACACCATCAGGCTTCCAAGCAGCTCTCAAGGAAACTCAGTTTTCACACTCTATGCTTAGTGCCCTTTGAGTGCATTATCTAGGAATGAACCAGGTAGAGCATCCCACACAAACGAATGCTCCACATGCGGGTTTCACATGCCACCAATTCCACATTCACAGGCAACTTCAGCGCCACAGCCGTTTTCAGATAGCCCTCAATGCAAAGGCTCTAGACGCAAATATTGGTGTGAGAGCTAATTCAATCAAGGAAACACTGCATGTTGGTGAAGGGCATATTGAAGAAGGATCAACCGAGTGGTTCTTGTGGGAGAACAACTCCATTTGGCTCACTAACGTCACACACCATCAGGCTTCCAAGCAGCTCTCAAGGAAACTCACTTTTCACACTCTATGCTTAGTGCCCTTTGAGTGCATTATCTAGGAATGAACCTGGTAGAGCATCCCACACAAACGAATGCTCCACATGCGGGTTTCACATGCCACCAACTTCACATTCTCAGGAAACTTCAGCGCCACAGCCGTTTTCAGATAGCCCTCAATGCAAAGGCTCTAGACGCAAATATTGGTGTGAGAGCTAATTCAATCAAGGAAACACTGCATGTTGGTGAAGGGCATACTGAAGAAGGATCAGCCGAGTGGTTCTTGTGGGAGAACAACTCCATTTGGCTCACTAACTTCACACACCATCAGGCTTCCAAGCAGCTCTCAAGGAAACTCAGTTTTCACACTCTATGCTTAGTGCCCTTTGAGTGCATTATCTAGGAATGAACCTGGTAGAGCATTACACACAAACGAATGCTCCACATGCGGGTTTCACATGCCACCAACTTCACATTCTCAGGAAACTTCAGCGCCACAGACGTTTTCAGATAGCCCTCAATGCAAAGGCTCTAGACGCAAATATTGGTGTGAGAGCTAATTCAATCAAGGAAACACTGCATGTTGGTGAAGGGCATATTGAAGAAGGATCAGCCGAGTGGTTCTTGTGGAGAACAACTCCATTTGGCTCACTAACTTCACACACCATCAGGCTTCCAAGCAGCTCTCAAGGAAACTCAGTTTTCACACTCTATGCTTAGTGCCCTTTGAGTGCATTATCTAGGAATGAACCTGGTAGAGCATCCCACACAAACCAATGCTCCACATGCGGGTTTTACATGCCACCAACTCCACATTCACAGGCAACTTCAGCGCCACAGACGTTTTCAGATAGCCCTCAATGCAAAGGCTCTAGACGCAAATATTGGTGTGAGAGCTAATTCAATCAAGGAAACACTGCATGTTGGTGAAGGGAATATTGAAGAAGGATCAGCCGAGTGGTTCTTGTGGGAGAACAACTCCATTTGGCTCACTAACTTCACACACCATCAGGCTTCCAAGCAGCTCTCAAGGAAACTCAGTTTTCACACTCTATGCTTAGTGCGCTTTGAGTGCCTAGGAGTGAAATGAAGCTTGGTGAGCATCCCACACAAACGAATGCTCCACATGCGGGTTTCACATGCCACCAACTCCACATTGACAGGCAACTTCAGCGCCACAGCCGTTTTCAGATAGCCCTCAATGCAAAGGCTCTAGACGCAAATATTGGTGTGAGAGCTAATTCAATCAAGGAAACACTGCATGTTAGTGAAAGGCATATTGAAGAAGGATCAGCCGAGTGGTCCTTGTGAGAGAACAACTATATTTGGCTCACTAACTTCACACACCATCAGGCTTCCAAGCAGCTCTCAAGGAAACTCAGTTTTCACACTCTATGCTTAGTGCCCTTTGAGTGCATTATCTAGGAATGAACCTGGTAGAGCATCCCACACAAACGAATGCTCCACATGCGGGTTTCACATGCCACCAACTCCACATTCACAGGCAACTTCAGCGCCACAGACGTTTTCAGATAGCCCTCAATGCAAAGGCTCTAGACGCAAATATTGGTGTGAGAGCTAATTCAATCAAGGAAACACTGCATGTGGTGAAGGGCATATTGAAGAAGGATCGGCCGAGTGGTTCTTGTGGGAGAACAACTCCATTTGGCTCACTAACTTCACACACCATCAGGCTTCCAAGCAGCTCTCAAGGAAACTCAGTTTTCACACTCTATGCTTAGTGCCCTTTGAGTGCATTATCTAGGAATGAACCTGGTAGAGCATCCCACACAAACGAATGCTCCACATGCGGGTTTCACATGCCACCAACTCCACATTCACAGGCAAATTCAGCGCCACAGCCGTTTTCAGATAGCCCTCAATGCAAAGGCTCTAGACGCAAATATTGGTGTGAGAGCTAATTCAATCAAGGAAACACTGCATGTTGGTGAAGGGCATACTGAAGAAGGATCAGCCGAGTGGTTCTTGTGGGAGAACAACTCCATTTGGCTCACTAACTTCACACACCATCAGGCTTCCAAGCAGCTCTCAAGGAAACTCAGTTTTCACACTCTATGCTTAGTGCCCTTTGAGTGCCTAGGACTGAAACAAAGCTTGGTGATCATCCCACACAAACGAATGCTCCACATGCGTGTTTCACATGCCACCAGCTTCACATTCTCAGGAAACTTCAGCGCCACAGCCGTTTTCAGATAGCCCTCAATGCAAAGGCTCTAGACGCAAATATTGGTGTGAGAGCTAATTCAATCAAGGAAACACTGCATGTTGGTGAAGGGCATATTGAAGAAGGATCAGCCGAGTGGTTCTTGTGGGAGAACAACTCCATTTGGCTCACTAACGTCACACACCATCAGGCTTCCAAGCAGCTCTCAAGGAAACTCAGTTTTCACACTCTATGCTTAGTGCCCTTTGAGTGCCTAGGACTGAAATGAAGCTTGGTGAGCATCCCACACAAACGAATGCTCCACATGCTGGTTTCACATGCCACCAACTCCACATTCACAGGCAACTTCAGCGCCACAGCCGTTTTCAGATAGCCCTCAATGCAAAGGCTCTAGAAGCAAATATTGGTGTGAGAGATAATTCAATCAAGGAAACACTGCATGTTGGTGAAGGGCATATTGAAGAAGGATCAGCCGAGTGGTTCTTGTGGGAAAACAACTCCATTTGGCTCACTAATTTCACACACCATCAGGCTTCCAAGCAGCTCTCAAGGAAACTCAGTTTTCACACTCTATGCTTAGTGCCCTTTGAGTGCATTATCTAGGAATGAACCAGGTAGAGCATCCCACACAAACGAATGCTCCACATGCGGGTTTCACATGCCACCAACTCCACATTCACAGGCAACTTCAGCGCCACAGCCGTTTTCAGATAGCCCTCAATGCAAAGGCTCTAGACGCAGATATTGGTGTGAGAGCTAATTCAATCAAGGAAACACTGCATGTTGGTGAATGGCATATTGAAGAAGGATCAGCCGAGTGGTTCTTGTGGGAGAACAACTCCATTTGGCTCACTAACTTCACACACCATCAGGCTTCCAAGCAGCTCTCAAGGAAACTCAGTTTTCACACTCTATGCTTAGTGCCCTTTGAGTGCCTAGGACTGAAATGAAGCTTGGTGAGCATCCCACACAAACGAATGCTCCACATGCGGGTTTCACATGCCACCAACTCCACATTCACAGGCAACTTCAGCGCCACAGCCGTTTGCAGATAGCCCTCAATGCAAAGGCTCTAGACGCAAATATTGGTGTGAGAGCTAATTCAAACAAGGAAACACTGCATGTTGGTGAAGGGCATATTGAAGAAGGATCAGCCGAGTGGTTCTTGTGGGAGAACAACTCCAACTGGGCACTAACTTCACACACCATCAGGCTTCCAAGCAGCTCTCAAGGAAACTCAGTTTTCACACTCTATGCTTAGTGCCCTTTGAGTGCATTATCTAGGAATGAACCTGGTAGAGCATCCCACACAAACGAATGCTCCACATGCGGGTTTCACATGCCACCAATTCCACATTCACAGGCAACTTCAGCGCCACAGCCGTTTTCAGATAGCCCTCAATGCAAAGGCTCTAGGCGCAAATATTGGTGTGAGAGCTAATTCAATCAAGGAAACACTGCATGTTGGTGAAGGGCATACTGAAGAAGGATCAGCCGAGTGGTTCTTGTGGGAGAACAACTCCATTTGGCTCACTAACTTCACACACCATCAGGCTTCCAAGCAGCTCTCAAGGAAACTCAGTTTTCACACTCTATGCTTAGTGCCCTTTGAGTGCATTATCTAGGAATGAACCTGGTAGAGCATCCACACAAACGAATGCTCCACATGCGGGTTTCACATGCCACCAACTTCACATTCTCAGGAAACTTCAGCGCCACAGCCGTTTTCAGATAGCCCTCAATGCAAAGGCTCTAGACGCAAATATTGGTGTGAGAGCTAATTCAATCAAGGAAACACTGCATGTTGGTGAAGGGCATACTGAAGAAGGATCAGCCGAGTGGTTCTTGTGGGAGAACAACTCCATTTGGCTCACTAACTTCACACACCATCAGGCTTCCAAGCAGCTCTCAAGGAAACTCAGTTTTCACACTCTATGCTTAGTGCCCTTTGAGTGCATTATCTAGGAATGAACTGGTAGAGCATTACACACAAACGAATGCTCCACATGCGGGTTTCACATGCCACCAACTTCACATTCTCAGGAAACTTCAGCGCCACAGACGTTTTCAGATAGCCCTCAATGCAAAGGCTCTAGACGCAAATATTGGTGTGAGAGCTAATTCAATCAAGGAAACACTGCATGTTGGTGAAGGGCATATTGAAGAAGGATCAGCGAGTGGTTCTTGTGGGAGAACAACTCCATTTGGCTCACTAACTTCACACACCATCAGGCTTCCAAACAGCTCTCAAGGAAACTCAGTTTTCACACTCTATGCTTAGTGCCCTTTGAGTGCATTATCTAGGAATGAACCTGGTAGAGCATCCCACACAAACCAATGCTCCACATGCGGGTTTTACATGCCACCAACTCCACATTCACAGGCAACTTCAGCGCCACAGCCGTTTTCAGATAGCCCTCAATGCAAAGGCTCTAGACGCAAATATTGGTGTGAGAGCTAATTCAATCAAGGAAACACTGCATGTTGGTGAAGGGCATATTGAAGAAGGATCAGCCGAGTGGTTCTTGTGGGAGAACAACTCCATTTGGCTCACTAACTTCACACACCATCAGGCTTCCAAGCAGCTCTCAAGGAAACTCAGTTTTCACACTCTATGCTTAGTGCCCTTTGAGTGCATTATCTAGGAATGAACCAGGTAGAGCATCCCACACAAACGAATGCTCCACATGCGGGTTTCACATGCCACCAATTCCACATTCACAGGCAACTTCAGCGCCACAGCCGTTTTCAGATAGCCCTCAATGCAAAGGCTCTAGACGCAAATATTGGTGTGAGAGCTAATTCAATCAAGGAAACACTGCATGTTGGTGAAGGGCATATTGAAGAAGGATCAACCGAGTGGTTCTTGTGGGAGAACAACTCCATTTGGCTCACTAACGTCACACACCATCAGGCTTCCAAGCAGTTCTCAAGGAAACTCAGTTTTCACACTCTATGCTTAGTGCCCTTTGAGTGCATTATCTGGGAATGAACCTGGTAGAGCATCCCACACAAACGAATGCTCCACATGCGGGTTTTACATGCAACCAACTCCACATTCACAGGCAACTTCAGCGCCACAGCCGTTTTCAGATAGCCCTCAATGCAAAGGCTCTAGACGCAAATATTGGTGTGAGAGCTAATTCAATCAAGGAAACATTGCATGTTGGTGAAGGGCATATTGAAGAAGGATCAACCGAGTGGTTCTTGTGGGAGAACAACTCCATTTGGCTCACTAACGTCACACACCATCAGGCTTCCAAGCAGCTCTCAAGGAAACTCAGTTTTCACACTCTATGCTTAGTGCCCTTTGAGTGCATTACTAGGAATGAACCTGGTAGAGCATCCCACACAAACGAATGCTCCACATGCGGGTTTCATATGCCACCAACTCCACATTCACAGGCAACTTCAGCGCCACGGCCGTTTTCAGATAGCCCTCAATGCAAAGGCTCTAGACGCAAATATTGGTGTGAGAGCTAATTCAATCAAGGAAACACTGCATGTTGGTGAAGGGCATATTGAAGAAGGATCGGCCGAGTGGTTCTTGTGGGAGAACAACTCCATTTGGCTCACTAACTTCACACACCATCAGGCTTCCAAGCAGCTCTCAAGGAAACTCAGTTTTCACACTCTATGCTTAGTGCCCTTTGAGTGCCTAGGACTGAAACGAAGCTTGGTGAGCATCCACACAAACGAATGCTCCACATGCGGGTTTCACATGCCACCAGCTTCACATTCTCAGGCAACTTCAGCTCCACAGCCGATTTCAGATAGCCCTCAATGCAAAGGATCTAGACGCAAATATTGGTGTGAGAGCTAATTCAATCAAGGAAACACTGCATGTTGGTGAAGGGCATATTGAAGAAGGATCAGCCGAGTGGTTCTTGTGGGAGAACAACTCCATTTGGCTCACTAACTTCACACACCATCAGGCTTCCAAGCAGCTCTCAAGGAAACTCAGTTTTCACACTCTATGCTTAGTGCCCTTTGAGTGCCAAGGACTGAAATGAAGCTTGGTGAGCATCCCACACAAACGAATGCTCCACATGCGGGTTTCACATGCCACCAACTCCACATTCACAGGCAACTTCAGCGCCACAGCCGTTTTCAGATAGCCCTCAATGCAAAGGCTCTAGACGCAAATATTGGTGTGAGAGTTAATTCAATCAAGGAAACATTGCATGTTGGTGAAGGGCATATTGAAGAAGGATCAACCGAGTGGTTCTTGTGGGAGAACAACTCCATTTGGCTCACTAACGTCGCACACCATCAGGCTTCCAAGCAGCTCTCAAGGAAACTCAGTTTTCACACTCTATGCTTAGTGCCCTTTGAGTGCCTAGGACTGAAATGAAGCTTGGTGAGCATCCCACACAAACGAATGCTCCACATGCGGGTTTCACATGCCACCAGCTTCACATTCTCAGGCAACTTCAGCTCCACAGACGATTTCAGATAGCCCTCAATGCAAAGGCTCTAGACGCAAATATTGGTGTGAGAGCTAATTCAATCAAGGAAACACTGCATGTTGGTGAAGGGCATATTGAAGAAGGATCAGCCGAGTGGTTCTTGTGGGAGAACAACTCCATTTGGCTCACTAACTTCAAACACCATGAGGCTTCCAAGCAGCTCTCAAGGAAACTCAGTTTTCACACTCTATGCTTAGTGCCCTTTGAGTGCATTATCTAGGAATGAACCTGGTAGAGCATCCCACACAAACGAATGCTCCACATGCGGGTTTCACATGCCACCAACTCCACATTCACAGGCAACTTCAGCGCCACAGCCGTTTTCAGATAGCCCTCAATGCAAAGGCTCTAGACGCAAATATTGGTGTGAGAGCTAATTCAATCAAGGAAACACTGCATGTTAGTGAAAGGCATATTGAAGAAGGATCAGCCGAGTGGTTCTTGTTTGAGAACAACTCCATTTGGCTCACTAACTTCACACACAATCAGGCTTCCAAGCAGTTCTCAAGGAAACTCAGTTTTCACACTCTATGCTTAGTGCCCTTTGAGTGCATTATCTAGGAATGAACCTGGTAGAGCATCCCACACAAACGAATGCTCCACATGCGGGTTTCATATGCCACCAACTCCACATTCACAGGCAACTTCAGCGCCACAGCCGTTTTCAGATAGCCCTCAATGCAAAGGCTCTAGACGCAAATATTGGTGTGAGAGCTAATTCAATCAAGGAAACATTGCATGTTGGTGAAGGGCATATTGAACAAGGATCAACCGAGTGGTTCTTGTGGGAGAACAACTCCATTTGGCTCACTAACGTCGCACACCATCAGGCTTCCAAGCAGCTCTCAAGGAAACTCAGTTTTCACACTCTATGCTTAGTGCCCTTTGAGTGCCTAGGACTGAAATGAAGCTTGGTGAGCATCCCACACAAACGAATGCTCCACATGCGGGTTTCACATGCCACCAGCTTCACATTCTCAGGCAACTTCAGCGCCACAGACGATTTCATATAGCCCTCAATGCAAAGGCTCTAGACGCAAATATTGGTGTGAGAGCTAATTCAATCAAGGAAACACTGCATGTTGGTGGAGGGCATATTGAAGAAGGATCGGCCGAGTGGTTCTTGTGGGAGAACAACTATATTTGGCTCACTAACTTCACACACCATCAGGCTTCCAAGCAGCTCTCAAGGAAACTCAGTTTTCACACTCTATGCTTAGTGCCCTTTGAGTGCATTATCTAGGAATGAACCTGGTAGAGCATCCCACACAAACGAATGCTCCACATGCGGGTTTCACATGCCACCAACTCCACATTCACAGGCAAATTCAGCGCCACAGCCGTTTTCAGATAGCCCTCAATGCAAAGGCTCTAGACGCAAATATTGGTGTGAGAGCTAATTCAATCAAGGAAACACTGCATGTTGGTGAAGGGCATACTGAAGAAGGATCAGCCGAGTGGTTCTTGTGGGAGAACAACTCCATTTGGCTCACTAACTTCACACACCATCAGGCTTCCAAGCAGCTCTCAAGGAAACTCAGTTTTCACACTCTATGCTTAGTGCCCTTTGAGTGCCTAGGACTGAAACGAAGCTTGGTGAGCATCCCACACAAACGAATGCTCCACATGCGGGTTTCACATGCCACCAGCTTCACATTCTCAGGAAACTTCAGCGCCACAGACGATTTCAGATAGCCCTCAATGCAAAGGCGCTAGACGCAAATATTGTTGTGAGAGCTAATTCAATCAAGGAAACACTGCATGTTGGTGAAGGGCATATTGAAGAAGGATCAGCCGAGTGGTTCTTGTGGGAGAACAACTCCATTTGGCTCACTAACGTCACACACCATCAGGCTTCCAAGCAGCTCTCAAGGAAACTCAGTTTTCACACTCTATGCTTAGTGCCCTTTGAGTGCCTAGGACTGAAATGAAGCTTGGTGAGCATCCCACACAAACGAATGCTCCACATGCTGGTTTCACATGCCACCAACTCCACATTCACAGGCAACTTCAGCGCCACAGCCGTTTTCAGATAGCCCTCAATGCAAAGGCTCTAGACGCTAATATTGGTGTGAGAGATAATTCAATCAAGGAAACACTGCATGTTGGTGAAGGGCATATTGAAGAAGGATCAGCCGAGTGGTTCTTGTGGGAAAACAACTCCATTTGGCTCACTAATTTCACACACCATCAGGCTTCCAAGCAGCTCTCAAGGAAACTCAGTTTTCACACTCTATGCTTAGTGCCCTTTGAGTGCATTATCTAGGAATGAACCTGGTAGAGCATCCCACACAAACGAATGCTCCACATGCGGGTTTCACATGCCACCAACTCCACATTCACAGGCAACTTCAGCGCCACAGCCGTTTTCAGATAGCCCTCAATGCAAAGGCTCTAGACGCAAATATTGGTGTGAGAGCTAATTCAATCAAGGAAACACTGCATGTTGGTGAAGGGCATATTGAAGAAGGATCAGCCGAGTGGTTCTTGTGGGAGAACAACTCCATTTGGCTCACTAACTTCACACACCATCAGGCTTCCAAGCAGCTCTCAAGGAAACTCAGTTTTCACACTCTATGCTTAGTGCCCTTTGAGTGCATTATCTAGGAATGAACCTGGTAGAGCATTACACACAAACGAATGCTCCACATGCGGGTTTCACATGCCACCAACTTCACATTCTCAGGAAACTTCAGCGCCACAGACGTTTTCAGATAGCCCTCAATGCAAAGGCTCTAGACGCAAATATTGGTGTGAGAGCTAATTCAATCAAGGAAACACTGCATGTTGGTGAAGAGCATATTGAAGAAGGATCAGCCGAGTGGTTCTTGTGGGAGAAAAACTCCATTTGGCTCACTAACTTCACACACCATCAGGCTTCCAAGCAGCTCTCAAGGAAACTCAGTTTTCACACTCTATGCTTAGTGCCCTTTGAGTGCATTATCTAGGAATGAACCTGGTAGAGCATCCCACACAAACCAATGCTCCACATGCGGGTTTTACATGCCACCAACTCCACATTCACAGGCAACTTCAGCGCCACAGCCGTTTTCAGATAGCCCTCAATGCAAAGGCTCTAGACGCAAATATTGGTGTGAGAGCTAATTCAATCAAGGAAACACTGCATGTTGGTGAAGGGCATATTGAAGAAGGATCAGCCGAGTGGTTCTTGTGGGAGAACAACTCCATTTGGCTCACTAACTTCACACACCATCAGGCTTCCAAGCAGCTCTCAAGGAAACTCAGTTTTCACACTCTATGCTTAGTGCCCTTTGAGTGCCTAGGACTGAAATGAAGCTTGGTGAGCATCCCACACAAACGAATGCTGCACATGCGGGTTTCACATGCCACCAACTCCACATTCACAGGCAACTTCAAGGCCACAAACTTTTTCAGAATGCGCTCAATGCAAAGGCTCTAGACGCAAATATTGGTGTGAGAGCTAATTCAATCAAGGAAACACTGCATGTTAGTGAAATGCATATTGAAGAAGGATCAGCCGAGTGGTACTTGTGGGAGAACAACTCCATTTGGCTCACTAACTTCACACACCATCAGGCTTCCAAGCAGTTCTCAAGGAAACTCAGTTTTCACACTCTATGCTTAGTGCCCTTTGAGTGCATTATCTGGGAATGAACCTGGTAGAGCATCCCACACAAACGAATGCTCCACATGCGGGTTTTACATGCAACCAACTCCACATTCACAGGCAACTTCAGCGCCACAGCCGTTTTCAGATAGCCCTCAATGCAAAGGCTCTAGACGCAAATATTGGTGTGAGAGCTAATTCAATCAAGGAAACATTGCATGTTGGTGAAGGGCATATTGAAGAAGGATCAACCGAGTGGTTCTTGTGGGAGAACAACTCCATTTGGCTCACTAACGTCACACACCATCAGGCTTCCAAGCAGCTCTCAAGGAAACTCAGTTTTCACACTCTATGCTTAGTGCCCTTTGAGTGCATTATCTAGGAATGAACCTGGTAGAGCATCCCACACAAACGAATGCTCCACATGCGGGTTTCACATGCCACCAACTCCACATTCACAGGCAACTTCAGCGCCACGGCCGTTTTCAGATAGCCCTCAATGCAAAGGCTCTAGACGCAAATATTGGTGTGAGAGCTAATTCAATCAAGGAAACACTGCATGTTGGTGAAGGGCATATTGAAGAAGGATCGGCCGAGTGGTTCTTGTGGGAGAACAACTCCATTTGGCTCACTAACTTCACACACCATCAGGCTTCCAAGCAGCTCTCAAGGAAACTCAGTTTTCACACTCTATGCTTAGTGCCCTTTGAGTGCCTAGGACTGAAACGAAGCTTGGTGAGCATCCCACACAAACGAATGCTCCACATGCGGGTTTCACATGCCACCAGCTTCACATTCTCAGGAAACTTCAGCGCCACAGACGTTTTCAGATAGCCCTCAATGCAAAGGCTCTAGACGCAAATATTGGTGTGAGAGCTAATTCAATCAAGGAAACACTGCATGTTGGTGAAGGGCATATTGAAGAAGGATCAGCCGAGTGGTTCTTGTGGGAGAACAACTCCATTTGGCTCACTAACGTCACACACCATCAGGCTTCCAAGCAGCTCTCAAGGAAACTCAGTTTTCACACTCTATGCTTAGTGCCCTTTGAGTGCCTAGGACTGAAAAGAAGCTTGGTGAGCATCCCAAACAAACGAATGCTGCACATGCGGGTTTCACATGCCACCAACTCCACATTCACAGGCAACTTCAGCGCCACAGCCGTTTTCAGATAGCCCTCAATGCAAAGGCTCTAGACGCAAATATTGGTGTGAGAGCTAATTCAATCAAGGAAACACTGCATGTTGGTGAAGGGCATATTGAAGAAGGATCAGCCGAGTGGTTCTTGTGGGAGAACAACTCCATTTGGCTCACTAACTTCACACACCATCAGGCTTCCAAGCAGCTCTCAAGGAAACTCAGTTTTCACACTCTATGCTTAGTGCCCTTTGAGTGCATTATCTAGGAATGAACCTGGTAGAGCATCCCACACAAACGAATGCTCCACATGCGGGTTTCACATGCCACCAACTCCACATTCACAGGCAAATTCAGCGCCACAGCCGTTTTCAGATAGCCCTCAATGCAAAGGCTCTAGACGCAAATATTGGTGTGAGAGCTAATTCAATCAAGGAAACACTGCATGTTGGTGAAGGGCATATTGAAGAAGGATCAGCCGAGTGGTTCTTGTGGGAGAACAACTCCATTTGGCTCACTAACTTCACACACCATCAGGCTTCCAAGCAGCTCTCAAGGAAACTCAGTTTTCACACTCTATGCTTAGTGCCCTTTGAGTGCATTATCTAGGAATGAACCTGGTAGAGCATCCCACACAAACGAATGCTCCACATGCGGGTTTCACATGCCATCAACTTCACATTCTCAGGAAACTTCAGCGCCACATGCGTTTTCAGATAGCCCTCAATGCAAAGGCTCTAGACGCAAATATTGGTGTGAGAGCTAATTCAATCAAGGAAACACTGCATGTTGGTGAAGGGCATATTGAGGAAGGATCAGCCGAGTGGTTGTTGTGGGAGAACAACTCCATTTGGCTCACTAACTTCACACACCATCAGGCTTCCAAGCAGCTCTCAAGGAAACTCAGTTTTCACACTCTATGCTTAGTGCCCTTTGAGTGCCTAGGACTGAAATGAAGCTTGGTGAGCATCCCACACAAACGAATGCTCCACATGCGGGTTTCACATGCAACCAACTCCACATTCACAGGCAACTTCAGCGCCACAGCCGTTTTCAGATAGCGCTCAATGCAAAGGCTCTAGATGCAAATATTGGTGTGAGAGCTAATTCAATCAAGGAAACACTGCATGTTGGTGAAGGGCATATTGAAGAAGGATCAGCCGAGTGGTTCTTGCGGGAGAACAGCTCCATTTGGCTCACTAACTTCACACACCATCAGGCTTCCAAGCAGCTCTCAAGGAAACTCAGTTTTCACACTCTATGCTTAGTGCCCTTTGAGTGCCTAGGACTGAAATGAAGCTTGGTGAGCATCCCACACAAACCAATGCTCCACATGCGGGTTTCACATGCCACCAACTCCACATTCACAGGCAACTTCAGCGCCACAGCCGTTTTCAGATAGCCCTCAATGCAAAGGCTCTAGACGCAAATATTGGTGTGAGAGCTAATTCAATCAAGGAAACACTGCATGTTGGTGAAGGGCATATTGAAGAAGGATCAGCCGAGTGGTTCTTGTGGGAGAACAACTCCATTTGGCTCACTAACTTCACACACCATCAGGCTTCCAAGCAGCTCTCAAGGAAACTCAGTTTTCACACTCTATGCTTAGTGCCCTTTGAGTGCATTATCTAGGAATGAACTTCGTAGAGCATCCCACACAAACGAATGCTCCACATGCGGGTTTCACATGCCACCAACTCCACATTCACAGGCAACTTCAGCGCCACAGCCGTTTTCAGATAGCCCTCAATGCAAAGGCTCTAGACGCAAATATTGGTGTGAGAGCTAATTCAATCAAGGAAACACTGCATGTTGGTGAAGGGCATATTGAAGAAGGATCAGCCGAGTGGTTCTTGTGGGAGAACAACTCCATTTGGCTCACTAACTTCACACACCATCAGGCTTCCAAGCAGCTCTCAAGGAAACTCCGTTTTCACACTCTATGCTTAGTGCCCTTTGAGTGCATTATCTAGGAATGAACCTGGTAGAGCATCCCACACAAACGAATGCTCCACATGCGGGTTTCACATGCCACCAACTCCACATTCACAGGCAACTTCAGCGCCACAGCCGTTTTCAGATAGCCCTCAATGCAAAGGCTCTAGACGCAAATATTGGTGTGAGAGCTAATTCAATCAAGGAAACACTGCATGTTGGTGAAGGGCATATTGAAGAAGGATCGGTCGAGTGGTTCTTGTGGGAGAACAACTCCATTTGGCTCACTAACTTCACACACCATCAGGCTTCCAAGCAGCTCTCAAGGAAACTCAGTTTTCACACTCTATGCTTAGTGCCCTTTGAGTGCATTATCTAGGAATGAACCTGGTAGAGCATCCCACACAAACGAATGCTCCACATGCGGGTTTCACATGCCACCAACTTCACATTCTCAGGAAACTTCAGCGCCACGGCCGTTTTCAGATAGCCCTCAATGCAAAGGCTCTAGACGCAAATATTGGTGTGAGAGCTAATTCAATCAAGGAAACACTGCATGTTGGTGAAGGGCATATTGAAGAAGGATCGGCCGAGTGGTTCTTGTGGGAGAACAACTCCATTTGGCTCACTAACTTCACACACCATCAGGCTTCCAAGCAGCTCTCCAGGAAACTCAGTTTTCACACTCTATGCTTAGTGCCCTTTGAGTGCCTAGGACTGAAACGAAGCTTGGTGAGCATCCCAAACAAACGAATGCTGCACATGCGGGTTTCACATGCCACCAGCTTCACATTCTCAGGCAACTTCAGCTCCACAGACGATTTCAGATAGCCCTCAATGCAAAGGCTCTAGACGCAAATATTGGTGTGAGAGCTAATTCAATCAAGGAAACACTGCATGTTGGTGAAGGGCATATTGAAGAAGGATCAGCCGAGTGGTTCTTGTGGGAGAACAACTCCATTTGGCTCACTAACTTCACACACCATCAGGCTTCCAAGCAGCTCTCAAGGAAACTCAGTTTTCACACTCTATGCTTAGTGCCCTTTGAGTGCCTAGGACTGAAATGAAGCTTGGTGAGCATCCCACACAAACGAATGCTCCACATGCGGGTTTCACATGCCACCAACTCCACATTCACAGGCAACTTCAGCGCCACAGCCGTTTTCACATAGCCCTCAATGCAAAGGCTCTAGACGCAAATATTGGTGTGAGAGCTAATTCAATCAAGGAAACACTGCATGTTGGTGAAGGGCATATTGAAGAAGGATCAGCCGAGTGGTCCTTGTGGGAGAACAACTATATTTGGCTCACTAACTTTACACACCATCAGGCTTCCAAGCAGCTCTCAAGGAAACTCAGTTTTCACACTCTATGCTTAGTGCCCTTTGAGTGCATTATCTAGGAATGAACCTGGTAGAGCATCCCACACAAACGAATGCTCCACATGCGGGTTTCACATGCCACCAACTCCACATTGACAGGCCACTTCAGCTCCACAGACGATTTCAGATAGCCCTCAATGCAAAGGCTCTAGACGCAAATATTGGTGTGAGAGCTAATTCAATCAAGGAAACACTGCATGTTGGTGAAGGGCATATTGAAGAAGGATCAGCCGAGTGGTTCTTGTGGGAGAACAACTCCATTTGGCTCACTAACTTCACACACCATCAGGCTTCCAAGCAGCTCTCAAGGAAACTCAGTTTTCACACTCTATGCTTAGTGCCCTTTGAGTGCATTATCTAGGAATGAACCTGGTAGAGCATCCCACACAAACGAATGCTCCACATGCGGGTTTCACATGCCACCAACTCCACATTCACAGGCAACTTCAGCGCCACAGCCGTTTTCAGATAGCCCTCAATGCAAAGGCTCTAGACGCAAATATTGGTGTGAGAGCTAATTCAATCAAGGAAACACTGCATGTTGGTGAAGGGCATATTGAAGAAGGATCGGTCGAGTGGTTCTTGTGGGAGAACAACTCCATTTGGCTCACTAACTTCACACACCATCAGGCTTCCAAGCAGCTCTCAAGGAAACTCAGTTTTCACACTCTATGCTTAGTGCCCTTTGAGTGCATTTTCTAGGAATGAACCTGGTAGAGCATCCCACACAAACGAATGCTGCACATGCGGGTTTCACATGCCACCAACTTCACATTCTCAGGAAACTTCAGCGCCACGGCCGTTTTCAGATAGCCCTCAATGCAAAGGCTCTAGACGCAAATATTGTTGTGAGAGCTAATTCAATCAAGGAAACACTGCATGTTGGTGAAGGGCATATTGAAGAAGGATCGGCCGAGTGGTTCTTGTGGGAGAACAACTCCATTTGGCTCACTAACTTCACACACCATCAGGCTTCCAAGCAGCTCTCAAGGAAACTCAGTTTTCACACTCTATGCTTAGTGCCCTTTGAGTGCCTAGGACTGAAATGAAGCTTGGTGAGCATCCCACACAAACGAATGCTCCACATGCGGGTTTCACATGCCACCAGCTTCACATTCTCAGGCAACTTCAGCTCCACAGCCGTTTTCACATAGCCCTCAATGCAAAGGCTCTAGACGCAAATATTGGTGTGAGAGCTAATTCAATCAAGGAAACACTGCATGTTGGTGAAGGGCATATTGAAGAAGGATCAGCCGAGTGGTCCTTGTGGGAGAACAACTATATTTGGCTCACTAACTTTACACACCATCAGGCTTCCAAGCAGCTCTCAAGGAAACTCAGTTTTCACACTCTATGCTTAGTGCCCTTTGAGTGCATTATCTAGGAATGAACCTGGTAGAGCATCCCACACAAACGAATGCTCCACATGCGGGTTTCACATGCCACCAACTCCACATTGACAGGCAACTTCAGCTCCACAGACGATTTCAGATAGCCCTCAATGCAAAGGCTCTAGACGCAAATATTGGTGTGAGAGCTAATTCAATCAAGGAAACACTGCATGTTGGTGAAGGGCATATTGAAGAAGGATCAGCCGAGTGGTTCTTGTGGGAGAACAACTCCATTTGGCTCACTAACTTCACACACCATCAGGCTTCCAAGCAGCTCTCAAGGAAACTCAGTTTTCACACTCTATGCTTAGTGCCCTTTGAGTGCATTATCTAGGAATGAACCTGGTAGAGCATCCCACACAAACGAATGCTCCACATGCGGGTTTCACATGCCACCAACTCCACATTCACAGGCAACTTCAGCGCCACAGCCGTTTTCAGATAGCCCTCAATGCAAAGGCTCTAGACGCAAATATTGGTGTGAGAGCTAATTCAATCAAGGAAACACTGCATGTTGGTGAAGGGCATATTGAAGAAGGATCGGTCGAGTGGTTCTTGTGGGAGAACAACTCCATTTGGCTCACTAACTTCACACACCATCAGGCTTCCAAGCAGCTCTCAAGGAAACTCAGTTTTCACACTCTATGCTTAGTGCCCTTTGAGTGCCTAGGACTGAAACGAAGCTTTGTGAGCATCCCACACAAACGAATGCTCCACATGCGGGTTTCACATGCCACCAACTCCACATTCACAGGCAACTTCAGCTCCACAGCCGTTTTCACATAGCCCTCAATGCAAAGGCTCTAGACGCAAATATTGGTGTGAGAGCTAATTCAATCAAGGAAACACTGCATGTTGGTGAAGGGCATATTGAAGAAGGATCAGCCGAGTGGTTCTTGTGGGAGAACAACTCCATTTGGCTCACTAACTTCACACACCATCAGGCTTCCAAGCAGCTCTCAAGGAAACTCAGTTTTCACACTCTATGCTTAGTGCCCTTTGAGTGCCTAGGACTGAAATGAAGCTTGGTGAGCATCCCACACAAACGAATGCTCCACATGCGGGTTTCACATGCCACCAACTCCACATTCACTGGCAACTTCAGCGCCACAGCCGTTTTCACATAGCCCTCAATGCAAAGGCTCTAGACGCAAATATTGGTGTGAGAGCTAATTCAATCAAGGAAACACTGCATGTTGGTGAAGGGCATATTGAAGAAGGATCAGCCGAGTGGTCCTTGTGGGAGAACAACTATATTTGGCTCACTAACTTTACACACCATCAGGCTTCCAAGCAGCTCTCAAGGAAACTCAGTTTTCACACTCTATGCTTAGTGCCCTTTGAGTGCATTATCTAGGAATGAACCTGGTAGAGCATCCCACACAAACCAATGCTGCACATGCGGGTTTCACATGCCACCAACTCCACATTCACAGGCAACTTCAGCGCCACAGCCGTTTTCAGATAGCCCTCAATGCAAAGGCTCTAGACGCAAATATTGGTGTGAGAGCTAATTCAATCAAGGAAACACTGCATGTTAGTGAAAGGCATATTGAAGAAGGATCAGCCGAGTGGTTCTTGTGGGAGAACAACTCCATTTGGCTCACTAACTTCACACACCATCAGGCTTCCAAGCAGTTCTCAAGGAAACTCAGTTTTCACACTCTATGCTTAGTGCCCTTTGAGTGCATTATCTAGGAATGAACCTGGTAGAGCATCCCACACAAACGAATGCTCCACATGCGGGTTTCATATGCCACCAACTCCACATTCACAGGCAACTTCAGCGCCACAGCCGTTTTCAGATAGCCCTCAATGCAAAGGCTCTAGACGCAAATATTGGTGTGAGAGTTAATTCAATCAAGGAAACATTGCATGTTGGTGAAGGGCATATTGAAGAAGGATCAACCGAGTGGTTCTTGTGGGAGAACAACTCCATTTGGCTCACTAACGTCGCACACCATCAGGCTTCCAAGCAGCTCTCAAGGAAACTCAGTTTTCACACGCTATGCTTAGTGCCCTTTGAGTGCCTAGGACTGAAATGAAGCTTGGTGAGCATCCCACACAAACGAATGCTCCACATGCGGGTTTCACATGCCACCAGCTTCACATTCTCAGGCAACTTCAGCTCCACAGACGATTTCAGATAGCCCTCAATGCAAAGGCTCTAGACGCAAATATTGGTGTGAGAGCTAATTCAATCAAGGAAACACTGCATGTTGGTGAAGGGCATATTGAAGAAGGATCAGCCGAGTGGTTCTTGTGGGAGAACAACTCCATTTGGCTCACTAACTTCACACACCATCAGGCTTCCAAGCAGCTCTCAAGGAAACTCAGTTTTCACACTCTATGCTTAGTGCCCTTTGAGTGCATTATCTAGGAATGAACCTGGTAGAGCATCCCACACAAACCAATGCTCCACATGCGGGTTTCACATGCCACCAACTCCACATTCACAGGCAACTTCAGCGCCACAGCCGTTTTCAGATAGCCCTCAATGCAAAGGCTCTAGACGCAAATATTGGTGTGAGAGCTAATTCAATCAAGGAAACACTGCATGTTGGTGAAGGGCATATTGAAGAAGGATCGGTCGAGTGGTTCTTGTGGGAGAACAACTCCATTTGGCTCACTAACTTCACACACCATCAGGCTTCCAAGCAGCTCTCAAGGAAACTCAGTTTTCACACTCTATGCTTAGTGCCCTTTGAGTGCATTATCTAGGAATGAACCTGGTAGAGCATCCCACACAAACGAATGCTCCACATGCGGGTTTCACATGCCACCAACTTCACATTCTCAGGAAACTTCAGCGCCACGGCCGTTTTCAGATAGCCCTCAATGCAAAGGCTCTAGACGCAAATATTGTTGTGAGAGCTAATTCAATCAAGGAAACACTGCATGTTGGTGAAGGGCATATTGAAGAAGGATCGGCCGAGTGGTTCTTGTGGGAGAACAACTCCATTTGGCTCACTAACTTCACACACCATCAGGCTTCCAAGCAGCTCTCAAGGAAACTCAGTTTTCACACTCTATGCTTAGTGCCCTTTGAGTGCCTAGGACTGAAACGAAGCTTGGTGAGCATCCCACACAAACGAATGCTCCACATGCGGGTTTCACATGCCACCAGCTTCACATTCTCAGGCAACTTCAGCTCCACAGCCGTTTTCACATAGCCCTCAATGCAAAGGCTCTAGACGCAAATATTGGTGTGAGAGCTAATTCAATCAAGGAAACACTGCATGTTGGTGAAGGGCATATTGAAGAAGGATCAGCCGAGTGGTCCTTGTGGGAGAACAACTATATTTGGCTCACTAACTTTACACACCATCAGGCTTCCAAGCAGCTCTCAAGGAAACTCAGTTTTCACACTCTATGCTTAGTGCCCTTTGAGTGCATTATCTAGGAATGAACCTGGTAGAGCATCCCACACAAACGAATGCTCCACATGCGGGTTTCACATGCCACCAACTCCACATTGACAGGCAACTTCAGCTCCACAGACGATTTCAGATAGCCCTCAATGCAAAGGCTCTAGACGCAAATATTGGTGTGAGAGCTAATTCAATCAAGGAAACACTGCATGTTGGTGAAGGGCATATTGAAGAAGGATCAGCCGAGTGGTTCTTGTGGGAGAACAACTCCATTTGGCTCACTAACTTCACACACCATCAGGCTTCCAAGCAGCTCTCAAGGAAACTCAGTTTTCACACTCTATGCTTAGTGCCCTTTGAGTGCATTATCTAGGAATGAACCTGGTAGAGCATCCCACACAAACGAATGCTCCACATGCGGGTTTCACATGCCACCAACTCCACATTCACAGGCAACTTCAGCGCCACAGCCGTTTTCAGATAGCCCTCAATGCAAAGGCTCTAGACGCAAATATTGGTGTGAGAGCTAATTCAATCAAGGAAACACTGCATGTTGGTGAAGGGCATATTGAAGAAGGATCGGTCGAGTGGTTCTTGTGGGAGAACAACTCCATTTGGCTCACTAACTTCACACACCATCAGGCTTCCAAGCAGCTCTCAAGGAAACTCAGTTTTCACACTCTATGCTTAGTGCCCTTTGAGTGCCTAGGACTGAAACGAAGCTTTGTGAGCATCCCACACAAACGAATGCTCCACATGCGGGTTTCACATGCCACCAGCTTCACATTCTCAGGCAACTTCAGCTCCACAGCCGTTTTCACATAGCCCTCAATGCAAAGGCTCTAGACGCAAATATTGGTGTGAGAGCTAATTCAATCAAGGAAACACTGCATGTTGGTGAAGGGCATATTGAAGAAGGATCAGCCGAGTGGTTCTTGTGGGAGAACAACTCCATTTGGCTCACTAACTTCACACACCATCAGGCTTCCAAGCAGCTCTCAAGGAAACTCAGTTTTCACACTCTATGCTTAGTGCCCTTTGAGTGCCTAGGACTGAAATGAAGCTTGGTGAGCATCCCACACAAACGAATGCTCCACATGCGGGTTTCACATGCCACCAACTCCACATTCACTGGCAACTTCAGCGCCACAGCCATTTTCAGATAGCCCTCAATGCAAAGGCTCTAGACGCAAATATTGGTGTGAGAGCTAATTCAATCAAGGAAACACTGCATGTTGGTGAAGGGCATATTGAAGAAGGATCAGCCGAGTGGTCCTTGTGGGAGAACAACTATATTTGGCTCACTAACTTTACACACCATCAGGCTTCCAAGCAGCTCTCAAGGAAACTCAGTTTTCACACTCTATGCTTAGTGCCCTTTGAGTGCATTATCTAGGAATGAACCTGGTAGAGCATCCCACACAAACCAATGCTGCACATGCGGGTTTCACATGCCACCAACTCCACATTCACAGGCAACTTCAGCGCCACAGCCGTTTTCAGATAGCCCTCAATGCAAAGGCTCTAGACGCAAATATTGGTGTGAGAGCTAATTCAATCAAGGAAACACTGCATGTTAGTGAAAGGCATATTGAAGAAGGATCAGCCGAGTGGTTCTTGTGGGAGAACAACTCCATTTGGCTCACTAACTTCACACACCATCAGGCTTCCAAGCAGTTCTCAAGGAAACTCAGTTTTCACACTCTATGCTTAGTGCCCTTTGAGTGCATTATCTAGGAATGAACCTGGTAGAGCATCCCACACAAACGAATGCTCCACATGCGGGTTTCATATGCCACCAACTCCACATTCACAGGCAACTTCAGCGCCACAGCCGTTTTCAGATAGCCCTCAATGCAAAGGCTCTAGACGCAAATATTGGTGTGAGAGTTAATTCAATCAAGGAAACATTGCATGTTGGTGAAGGGCATATTGAAGAAGGATCAACCGAGTGGTTCTTGTGGGAGAACAACTCCATTTGGCTCACTAACGTCGCACACCATCAGGCTTCCAAGCAGCTCTCAAGGAAACTCAGTTTTCACACTCTATGCTTAGTGCCCTTTGAGTGCCTAGGACTGAAATGAAGCTTGGTGAGCATCCCACACAAACGAATGCTCCACATGCGGGTTTCACATGCCACCAGCTTCACATTCTCAGGCAACTTCAGCGCCACAGACGATTTCAGATAGCCCTCAATGCAAAGGCTCTAGACGCAAATATTGGTGTGAGAGCTAATTCAATCAAGGAAACACTGCATGTTGGTGAAGGGCATATTGAAGAAGGATCAGCCGAGTGGTTCTTGTGGGAGAACAACTCCATTTGGCTCACTAACTTCACACACCATCAGGCTTCCAAGCAGCTCTCAAGGAAACTCAGTTTTCACACTCTATGCTTAGTGCCCTTTGAGTGCATTATCTAGGAATGAACCTGGTAGAGCATCCCACACAAACCAATGCTCCACATGCGGGTTTCACATGCCACCAACTCCACATTCACAGGCAACTTCAGCGCCACAGCCGTTTTCAGATAGCCCTCAATGCAAAGGCTCTAGACGCAAATATTGGTGTGAGAGCTAATTCAATCAAGGAAACACTGCATGTTAGTGAAAGGCATATTGAAGAAGGATCAGCCGAGTGGTTCTTGTGGGAGAACAACTCCATTTGGCTCACTAACTTCACACACCATCAGGCTTCCAAGCAGCTCTCAAGGAAACTCAGTTGTCACACTCTATGCTTAGTGCCCTTTGAGTGCATTATCTAGGAATGAACCTGGTAGAGCATCCCACACAAACGAATGCTCCACATGCGGGTTTCACATGCCACCAACTCCACATTCACAGGCAACTTCAGCGCCACAGCCGTTTTCAGATAGCCCTCAATGCAAAGGCTCTAGACGCAAATATTGGTGTGAGAGTTAATTCAATCAAGGAAACATTGCATGTTGGTGAAGGGCATATTGAAGAAGGATCAACCGAGTGGTTCTTGTGGGAGAACAACTCCATTTGGCTCACTAACGTCGCACACCATCAGGCTTCCAAGCAGCTCTCAAGGAAACTCAGTTTTCACACTCTATGCTTAGTGCCCTTTGAGTGCCTAGGACTGAAATGAAGCTTGGTGAGCATCCCACACAAACGAATGCTCCACATGCGGGTTTCACATGCCACCAGCTTCACATTCTCAGGCAACTTCAGCTCCACAGACGATTTCAGATAGCCCTCAATGCAAAGGCTCTAGACGCAAATATTGGTGTGAGAGCTAATTCAATCAAGGAAACACTGCATGTTGGTGAAGGGCATATTGAAGAAGGATCAGCCGAGTGGTTCTTGTGGGAGAACAACTCCATTTGGCTCACTAACTTCAAACACCATGAGGCTTCCAAGCAGCTCTCAAGGAAACTCAGTTTTCACACTCTATGCTTAGTGCCCTTTGAGTGCATTATCTAGGAATGAACCTGGTAGAGCATCCCACACAAACCAATGCTCCACATGCGGGTTTCACATGCCACCAACTCCACATTCACAGGCAACTTCAGCGCCACAGCCGTTTTCAGATAGCCCTCAATGCAAAGGCTCTAGACGCAAATATTGGTGTGAGAGCTAATTCAATCAAGGAAACACTGCATGTTGGTGAAAGGCATATTGAAGAAGGATCAGCCGAGTGGTTCTTGTGGGAGAACAACTCCATTTGGCTCACTAACTTCACACACCATCAGGCTTCCAAGCAGTTCTCAAGGAAACTCAGTTTTTACACTCTATGCTTAGTGCCCTTTGAGTGCATTATCTAGGAATGAACCTGGTAGAGCATCCCACACAAACGAATGCTCCACATGCGGGTTTCATATGCCACCAACTCCACATTCACAGGCAACTTCAGCGCCACAGCCGTTTTCAGATAGCGCTCAATGCAAAGGCTCTAGACGCAAATATTGGTGTGAGAGTTAATTCAATCAAGGAAACATTGCATGTTGGTGAAGGGCATATTGAAGAAGGATCAACCGAGTGGTTCTTGTGGGAGAACAACTCCATTTGGCTCACTAACGTCGCACACCATCAGGCTTCCAAGCAGCTCTCAAGGAAACTCAGTTTTCACACTCTATGCTTAGTGCCCTTTGAGTGCCTAGGACTGAAATGAAGCTTGGTGAGCATCCCACACAAACGAATGCTCCACATGCGGGTTTCACATGCCACCAGCTTCACATTCTCAGGCAACTTCAGCTCCACAGACGATTTCAGATAGCCCTCAATGCAAAGGCTCTAGACGCAAATATTGGTGTGAGAGCTAATTCAATCAAGGAAACACTGCATGTTGGTGGAGGGCATATTGAAGAAGGATCGGCCGAGTGGTTCTTGTGGGAGAACAACTCCATTTGGCTCACTAACTTCACACACCATCAGGCTTCCAAGCAGCTCTCAAGGAAACTCAGTTTTCACACTCTATGCTTAGTGCCCTTTGAGTGCATTATCTAGGAATGAACCTGGTAGAGCATCCCACACAAACGAATGCTCCACATGCGGGTTTCACATGCCACCAACTCCACATTCACAGGCAAATTCAGCGCCACAGCCGTTTTCAGATAGCCCTCAATGCAAAGGCTCTAGACGCAAATATTGGTGTGAGAGCTAATTCAATCAAGGAAACACTGCATGTTGGTGAAGGGCATACTGAAGAAGGATCAGCCGAGTGGTTCTTGTGGGAGAACAACTCCATTTGGCTCACTAACTTCACACACCATCAGGCTTCCAAGCAGCTCTCAAGGAAACTCAGTTTTCACACTCTATGCTTAGTGCCCTTTGAGTGCCTAGGACTGAAACGAAGCTTGGTGAGCATCCCACACAAACGAATGCTCCACATGCGGGTTTCACATGCCACCAGCTTCACATTCTCAGGAAACTTCAGCGCCACAGACGATTTCAGATAGCCCTCAATGCAAAGGCGCTAGATGCAAATATTGGTGTGAGAGCTAATTCAATCAAGGAAACACTGCATGTTGGTGAAGGGCATATTGAAGAAGGATCAGCCGAGTGGTTCTTGTGGGAGAACAACTCCATTTGGCTCACTAACATCACACACCATCAGGCTTCCAAGCAGCTCTCAAGGAAACTCAGTTTTCACACTCTATGCTTAGTGCCCTTTGAGTGCCTAGGACTGAAATGAAGCTTGGTGAGCATCCCACACAAACGAATGCTCCACATGCTGGTTTCACATGCCACCAACTCCACATTCACAGGCAACTTCAGCGCCACAGCCGTTTTCAGATAGCCCTCAATGCAAAGGCTCTAGACGCAAATATTGGTGTGAGAGATAATTCAATCAAGGAAACACTGCATGTTGGTGAAGGGCATATTGAAGAAGGATCAGCCGAGTGGTTCTTGTGGGAGAACAACTCCATTTGGCTCACTAATTTCACACACCATCAGGCTTCCAAGCAGCTCTCAAGGAAACTCAGTTTTCACACTCTATGCTTAGTGCCCTTTGAGTGCATTATCTAGGAATGAACCTGGTAGAGCATCCCACACAAACGAATGCTCCACATGCGGGTTTCACATGCCACCAACTCCACATTCACAGGCAACTTCAGCGCCACAGCCGTTTTCAGATAGCCCTCAATGCAAAGGCTCTAGACGCAAATATTGGTGTGAGAGCTAATTCAATCAAGGAAACACTGCATGTTGGTGAAGGGCATATTGAAGAAGGATCAGCCGAGTGGTTCTTGTGGGAGAACAACTCCATTTGGCTCACTAACTTCACACACCATCAGGCTTCCAAGCAGCTCTCAAGGAAACTCAGTTTTCACACTCTATGCTTAGTGCCCTTTGAGTGCCTAGGACTGAAATGAAGCTTGGTGAGCATCCCACACAAACCAATGCTCCACATGCGGGTTTCACATGCCACCAACTCCACATTCACAGGCAACTTCAGCGCCACAGCCGTTTGCAGATAGCCCTCAATGCAAAGGCTCTAGACGCAAATATTGGTGTGAGAGCTAATTCAAACAAGGAAACACTGCATGTTGGTGAAGGGCATATTGAAGAAGGATCAGCCGAGTGGTTCTTGTGGGAGAACAACTCCAACTGGGCACTAACTTCACACACCATCAGGCTTCCAAGCAGCTCTCAAGGAAACTCAGTTTTCACACTCTATGCTTAGTGCCCTTTGAGTGCATTATCTAGGAATAAACCTGGTAGAGCATCCCACACAAACGAATGCTCCACATGCGGGTTTCACATGCCACCAACTCCACATTCACAGGCAACTTCAGCGCCACAGCCGTTTTCAGATAGCCCTCAATGCAAAGGCTCTAGACGCAAATATTGGTGTGAGAGCTAATTCAATCAAGGAAACACTGCATGTTGGTGAAGGGCATATTGAAGAAGGATCAGCCGAGTGGTTCTTGTGGGAGAACAACTCCATTTAGCTCACTAACTTCACACACCATCAGGCTTCCAAGCAGCTCTCAAGGAAACTCAGTTTTCACACTCTATGCTTAGTGCCCTTTGAGTGCATTATCTAGGAATGAACCAGGTAGAGCATCCCACACAAACGAATGCTCCACATGCGGGTTTCACATGCCACCAATTCCACATTCACAGGCAACTTCAGCGCCACAGCCGTTTTCAGCTAGCCCTCAATGCAAAGGCTCTAGACGCAAATATTGGTGTGAGAGCTAATTCAATCAAGGAAACACTGCATGTTGGTGAAGGGCATATTGAAGAAGGATCAATCGAGTGGTTCTTGTGGGAGAACAACTCCATTTGGCTCACTAACGTCACACACCATCAGGCTTCCAAGCAGCTCTCAAGGAAACTCAGTTTTCACACTCTATGCTTAGTGCCCTTTGAGTGCATTATCTAGGAATGAACCTGGTAGAGCATCCCACACAAACGAATGCTCCACATGCGGGTTTCACATGCCACCAACTTCACATTCTCAGGAAACTTCAGCGCCACAGCCGTTTTCAGATAGCCCTCAATGCAAAGGCTCTAGACGCAAATATTGGTGTGAGAGCTAATTCAATCAAGGAAACACTGCATGTTGGTGAAGGGCATACTGAAGAAGGATCAGCCGAGTGGTTCTTGTGGGAGAACAACTCCATTTGGCTCACTAACTTCACACACCATCAGGCTTCCAAGCAGCTCTCAAGGAAACTCAGTTTTCACACTCTATGCTTAGTGCCCTTTGAGTGCATTATCTAGGAATGAACCTGGTAGAACATCCCACACAAACGAATGCTCCACATGCGGGTTTCACATGCCACCAACTTCACATTCTCAGGAAACTTCAGCGCCACAGACGTTTTCAGATAGCCCTCAATGCAAAGGCTCTAGACGCAAATATTGGTGTGAGAGCTAATTCAATCAGGGAAACACTGCATGTTGGTGAAGGGCATATTGAAGAAGGATCAGCCGAGTGGTTCTTGTGGGAGAACAACTCCATTTGGCTCACTAACTTCACACACCATCAGGCTTCCAAGCAGCTCTCAAGGAAACTCAGTTTTCACACTCTATGCTTAGTGCCCTTTCAGTGCATTATCTAGGAATGAACCTGGTAGAGCATCCCACACAAACCAATGCTCCACATGCGGGTTTTACATGCCACCAACTCCACATTCACAGGCAACTTCAGCGCCACAGCCGTTTTCAGATAGCCCTCAATGCAAAGGCTCTAGACGCAAATATTGGTGTGAGAGCTAATTCAATCAAGGAAACACTGCATGTTGGTGAAGGGCATATTGAAGAAGGATCAACCGAGTGGTTCTTGTGGGAGAACAACTCCATTTGGCTCACTAACTTCACACACCATCAGGCTTCCAAGCAGCTCTCAAGGAAACTCAGTTTTCACACTCTATGCTTAGTGCCCTTTGAGTGCCTAGGACTGAAATGAAGCTTGGTGAGCATCCCACACAAACGAATGCTGCACATGCGGGTTTCACATGCCACCAACTCCACATTCACAGGCAACTTCAGTGCCAAAAACTTTTTCAGAATGCGCTCAATGCAAAGGCTCTAGACGCAAATATTGGTGTGAGAGCTAATTCAATCAAGGAAACACTGCATGTTAGTGAAATGCATATTGAAGAAGGATCAGCCGAGTGGTCCTTGTGGGAGAACAACTCCATTTGGCTCACTAACTTCACACACCATCAGGCTTCCAAGCAGTTCTCAAGGAAACTCAGTTTTCACACTCTATGCTTAGTGCCCTTTGAGTGCATTATCTGGGAATGAACCTGGTAGAGCATCCCACACAAACGAATGCTCCACATGCGGGTTTTACATGCAACCAACTCCACATTCACAGGCAACTTCAGCGCCACAGCCGTTTTCAGATAGCCCTCAATGCAAAGGCTCTAGACGCAAATATTGGTGTGAGAGCTAATTCAATCAAGGAAACATTGCATGTTGGTGAAGGGCATATTGAAGAAGGATCAACCGAGTGGTTCTTGTGGGAGAACAACTCCATTTGGCTCACTAACGTCACACACCATCAGGCTTCCAAGCAGCTCTCAAGGAAACTCAGTTTTCACACTCTATGCTTAGTGCCCTTTGAGTGCATTACTAGGAATGAACCTGGTAGAGCATCCCACACAAACGAATGCTCCACATGCGGGTTTCACATGCCACCAACTCCACATTCACAGGCAACTTCAGCGCCACAGCCGTTTTCAGATAGCCCTCAATGCAAAGGCTCTAGACGCAAATATTGGTGTGAGAGCTAATTCAATCAAGGAAACACTGCATGTTGGTGAAGGGCATATTGAAGAAGGATCGGCCGAGTGGTTCTTGTGGGAGAACAACTCCATTTGGCTCACTAACTTCACACACCATCAGGCTTCCAAGCAGCTCTCAAGGAAACTCAGTTTTCACACTCTATGCTTAGTGCCCTTTGAGTGCCTAGGACTGAAACGAATCTTGGTGAGCATCCCACACAAACGAATGCTCCACATGCGGGTTTCACATGCCACCAGCTTCACATTCTCAGGAAACTTCAGCGCCACAGACGTTTTCAGATAGCCCTCAATGCAAAGGCTCTAGACGCAAATATTGGTGTGAGAGCTAATTCAATCAAGGAAACACTGCATGTTGGTGAAGGGCATATTGAAGAAGGATCAGCCGAGTGGTTCTTGTGGGAGAACAACTCCATTTGGCTCACTAACGTCACACACCATCAGGCATCCAAGCAGCTCTCAAGGAAACTCAGTTTTCACACTCTATGCTTAGTGCCCTTTGAGTGCCTAGGACTGAAAAGAAGCTTGGTGAGCATCCCAAACAAACGAATGCTCCACATGCGGGTTTCACATGCCACCATCTCCACATTCACAGGCAACTTCAGCGCCACAGCCGTTTTCAGATAGCGCTCAATGCAAAGGCTCTAGATGCAAATATTGGTGTGAGAGCTAATTCAATCAAGGAAACACTGCATGTTGGTGAAGGGCATATTGAAGAAGGATCAGCCGAGTGGTTCTTGTGGGAGAACAACTCCATTTGGCTCACTAACTTCACACACCATCAGGCTTCCAAGCAGCTCTCAAGGAAACTCAGTTTTCACACTCTATGCTTAGTGCCCTTTGAGTGCATTATCTAGGAATGAACCTGGTAGAGCATCCCACACAAACGAATGCTCCACATGCGGGTTTCACATGCCACCAACTCCACATTCACAGGCAACTTCAGCGCCACAGCCGTTTTCAGATAGCCCTCAATGCAAAGGCTCTAGACGCAAATATTGGTGTGAGAGCTAATTCAATCAAGGAAACACTGCATGTTGGTGAAGGGCATATTGAAGAAGGATCGGTCGAGTGGTTCTTGTGGGAGAACAACTCCATTTGGCTCACTAACTTCACACACCATCAGGCTTCCAAGCAGCTCTCAAGGAAACTCAGTTTTCACACTCTATGCTTAGTGCCCTTTGAGTGCATTATCTAGGAATGAACCTGGTAGAGCATCCCACACAAACGAATGCTCCACATGCGGGTTTCACATGCCACCAACTTCACATTCTCAGGCAACTTCAGCGCCACAGCCGTTTTCAGATAGCCCTCAATGCAAAGGCTCTAGACGCAAATATTGGTGTGAGAGCTAATTCAATCAAGGAAACACTGCATGTTGGTGAAGGGCATATTGAAGAAGGATCAGCCGAGTGGTTCTTGTGGGAGAACAACTCCATTTGGCTCACTAACTTCACACACCATCAGGCTTCCAAGCAGCTCTCAAGGAAACTCAGTTTTCACACTCTATGCTTAGTGCCCTTTGAGTGCCTAGGACTGAAATGAAGCTTGGTGAGCATCCCACACAAACGAATGCTCCACATGCGGGTTTCACATGCAACCAACTCCACATTCACAGGCAACTTCAGCGCCACAGCCGTTTTCAGATAGCGCTCAATGCAAAGGCTCTAGACGCAAATATTGGTGTGAGAGCTAATTCAATCAAGGAAACACTGCATGTTGGTGAAGGGCATATTGAAGAAGGATCAGCCGAGTGGTTCTTGTGGGAGAACAGCTCCATTTGGCTCACTAACTTCACACACCATCAGGCTTCCAAGCAGCTCTCAAGGAAACTCAGTTTTCACACTCTATGCTTAGTGCCCTTTGAGTGCCTAGGACTGAAATGAAGCTTGGTGAGCATCCCACACAAACCAATGCTCCACATGCGGGTTTTACATGCAACCAACTCCACATTCACAGGCAACTTCAGCGCCACAGCCGTTTTCAGATAGCCCTCAATGCAAAGGCTCTAGACGCAAATATTGGTGTGAGAGCTAATTCAATCAAGGAAACACTGCATGTTGGTGAAGGGCATATTGAAGAAGGATCAGCCGAGTGGTTGTTGTGGGAGAACAACTCCATTTGGCTCACTAACTTCACACACCATCAGGCTTCCAAGCAGCTCTCAAGGAAACTCAGTTTTCACACTCTATGCTTAGTGCCCTTTGAGTGCCTAGGACTGAAATGAAGCTTGGTGAGCATCCCACACAAATGAATGCTCCACATGCGGGTTTCACATGCAACCAACTCCACATTCACAGGCAACTTCAGCGCCACAGCCGTTTTCAGATAGCCCTCAATGCAAAGGCTCTAGACGCAAATATTGGTGTGAGAGCTAATTCAATCAAGGAAACACTGCATGTTGGTGAAGGGCATATTGAAGAAGGATCAGCCGAGTGGTTGTTGTGGGAGAACAACTCCATTTGGCTCACTAACTTCACACACCATCAGGCTTCCAAGCAGCTCTCAAGGAAACTCAGTTTTCACACTCTATGCTTAGTGCCCTTTGAGTGCCTAGGACTGAAATGAAGCTTGGTGAGCATCCCACACAAATGAATGCTCCACATGCGGGTTTCACATGCAACCAACTCCACATTCACAGGCAACTTCAGCGCCACAGCCGTTTTCAGATAGCGCTCAATGCAAAGGCTCTAGACGCAAATATTGGTGTGAGAGCTAATTCAATCAAGGAAACACTGCATGTTGGTGAAGGGCATATTGAAGAAGGATCAGCCGAGTGGTTCTTGTGGGAGAACAGCTCCATTTGGCTCACTAACTTCACACACCATCAGGCTTCCAAGCAGCTCTCAAGGAAACTCAGTTTTCACACTCTATGCTTAGTGCCCTTTGAGTGCATTATCTAGGAATGAACCTGGTAGAGCATCCCACACAAACGAATGCTCCACATGCGGGTTTCACATGCCACCAACTCCACATTCACAGGCAACTTCAGCGCCACAGCCGTTTTCAGATAGCCCTCAATGCAAAGGCTCTAGACGCAAATATTGGTGTGAGAGCTAATTCAATCAAGGAAACACTGCATGTTGGTGAAGGGCATATTGAAGAAGGATCAGCCGAGTGGTTCTTGTGGGAGAACAACTCCATTTGGCTCACTAACTTCACACACCATCAGGCTTCCAAGCAGCTCTCAAGGAAACTCAGTTTTCACACTCTATGCTTAGTGCCCTTTGAGTGCATTATCTAGGAATGAACTTCGTAGAGCATCCCACACAAACGAATGCTCCACATGCGGGTTTCACATGCCACCAACTCCACATTCACAGGCAACTTCAGCGCCACAGCCGTTTTCAGATAGCCCTCAATGCAAAGGCTCTAGACGCAAATATTGGTATGAGAGCTAATTCAATCAAGGAAACACTGCATGTTGGTGAAGGGCATATTGAAGAAGGATCAGCCGAGTGGTTCTTGTGGGAGAACAACTCCATTTGGCTCACTAACTTCACACACCATCAGGCTTCCAGGCAGCTCTCAAGGAAACTCAGTTTTCACACTCTATGCTTAGTGCCCTTTGAGTGCATTATCTAGGAATGAACCTGGTAGAGCATCTCACACAAACGAATGCTCCACATGCGGGTTTCACATGCCACCAACTCCACATTGACAGGCAACTTCAGCGCCACAGCCGTTTTCAGATAGCCCTCAATGCAAAGGCTCTAGACGCAAATATTGGTGTGAGAGCTAATTCAATCAAGGAAACACTGCATGTTGGTGAAGGGCATATTGAAGAAGGATCAGCCGAGTGGTTCTTGTGGGAGAACAACTCCATTTGGCTCACTAACTTCACACACCATCAGGCTTCCAAGCAGCTCTCAAGGAAACTCAGTTTCCACACTCTATGCTTAGTGCCCTTTGAGTGCCTAGGACTGAAATGAAGCTTGGTGAGCATCCCACACAAACGAATACTCCACATGCGGGTTTCACATGCCACCAACTCCACATTCACAGGCAACTTCAGCGCCACAGCCGTTTTCAGATAGCCCTCAATGCAAAGGCTCTAGACGCAAATATTGGTGTGAGAGCTAATTCAATCAAGGAAACACTGCAGGTTAGTGAAAGGAATATTGAAGAAGGATCAGTCGAGTGGTCCTTGTGGGAGAACAACTGTATTTGGCTCACTAACTTCACACACCATCAGGCTTCCAAGCAGCTCTCAAGGAAACTCAGTTTTCACACTCTATGCTTAGTGCCCTTTGAGTGCATTATCTAGGAATGAACCTGGTAGAGCATCCCACACAAACGAATGCTCCACATGCGGGTTTCAAATGCCACCAACTCCACATTCACAGGCAACTTCAGCGCCACAGCCGTTTTCAGATAGCCCTCAATGCAAAGGCTCTAGACGCAAATATTGTTGTGAGAGCTAATTCAATCAAGGAAACACTGCATGTTGGTGAAAGGCATATTGAAGAAAAATCAGCCGAGTGGTTCTTGTGGGAGAACAACTCCATTTGGCTCACTACCTTCACACACCATCAGGCTTCCAAGCAGCTCTCAAGGAAACTCAGTTTTCACACTCTGTGCTTAGTGCCCTTTGAGTGCCTAGGACTGAATTGAAGCTTGGTGAGCATCCCACACAAACGAATGCTCCACATGCGGGTTTCACATGCCACCAACTCCACATTCACTGGCAAATTCAGCGCCACAGCCGTTTTCAGATAGCCCTCAATGCAAAGGCTCTAGACGCAAATATTGGTGTGAGAGCTAATTCAATCAAGGAAACACTGCATGTTGGTGAAGGGCATATTGAAGAAGGATCAGCCGAGTGGTTCTTGTGGGAGAACAACTCCATTTGGCTCACTAACTTCACACACCATCAGGCTTCCAAGCAGCTCTCAAGGAAACTCAGTTTTCACACTCTATGCTTAGTGCCCTTTGAGTGCCTAGGACTGAAATGAAGCTTGGTGAGCATCCCACACAAACGAATGCTCCACATGCGGGTTTCACATGCCACCAACTCCACATTCACAGGCAACTTCAGCGCCACAGCCGTTTTCAGATAGCCCTCAATGCAAAGGCTCTAGACGCAAATATTGGTGTGAGAGCTAATTCAATCAAGGAAACACTGCATGTTTGTGAAAGGCATATTGAAGATGGATCAGCCGAGTGGTCCTTGTGGGAGAACAACTCCATTTGGCTCACTAACTTCACACACCATCAGGCTTCCAAGCAGCTCTCAAGGAAACTCAGTTTTCACACTCTATGCTTAGTGCCCTTTGAGTGCATTATCTAGGAATGAACCTGGTAGAGCATCCCACACAAACGAATGCTCCACATGCGGGTTTCACATGCCAACAACTCCACATTCACAGGCAACTTCAGCGCCACAGCCGTTTTCAGATAGCCCTCAATGCAAAGGCTCTAGACGCAAATATTGGTGTGAGAGCTAATTCAATCAAGGAAACACTGCATGTTGGTGAAAGGCATATTGAAGAAGGATCAGCCGAGTGGTTCTTGTGGGAGAACAACTCCATTTGGCTCACTAACTTCACACACCATCAGGCTTCCAAGCAGCTCTCAAGGAAACTCAGTTTTCACACCCTATGCTTAGTGCCCTTTGAGTGCATTATCTAGGAATGAACTTCGTGAGCATCCCACACCAACGAATGCTCCACATGCGGGTTTCACATGCAACCAACTCCACATTCACAGGCAACTTCAGCGCCACAGCCGTTTTCAGATAGTCCTCAATGCAAAGGCTCTAGACGCAAATATTGGTGTGAGAGCTAATTCAATCATGGAAACATTGCATGTTGGTGAAGGGCATATTGAAGAAGCATCAACCGAGTGATTCTTGTGGGAGAACAACTCCATTTGGCTCACTAACTTCACACACCATCAGGCTTCCAAGCAGCTCTCAAGGAAACTCAGTTTTCACACTCTATGCTTAGTGCCCTTTGAGTGCATTATCTAGGAATGAACCTGGTAGAGCATCCCACACAAACGAATGCTCCACATGCGGGTTTCACATGCCACCAACTCCACATTCACAGGCAACTTCAGCGCCACAGCCGTTTTCAGATAGCCCTCAATGCAAAGGCTCTAGACACAAATATTGGTGTGAGAGCTAATTCAATCAAGGAAACACTGCATGTTGGTGAAGGGCATATTGAAGAAGGATCAGCCGAGTGGTTCTTGTGGGAGAACAACTCCATTTGGCTCACTAACTTCACACACCATCAGGCTTCCAAGCAGCTCTCAAGGAAACTCAGTTTTCACACTCTATGCTTAGTGCCCTTTGAGTGCATTATCTAGGAATGAACCTGGTAGAGCATCCCACACAAACGAATGCTCCACATGCGGGTTTCACATGCCACCAACTCCACATTCACAGGCAACTTCAGCGCCACAGCCGTTTTCAGATAGCCCTCAATGCATAGGCTCTAGACGCAAATATTGGTGTGAGAGCTAATTCAATCAAGGAAACACTGCATGTTGGTGAAGGGCATATTGAAGAAGGATCAACCGAGTGGTTCTTGTGGGAGAACAACTCCATTTGGCTCACTAACTTACACACACCATCAGGATTCCAAGCAGCTCTCAAGGAAACTCAGTTTTCACACTCTATGCTTAGTGCCCTTTCAGTGCATTATCTAGGAATGAACTTGGTAGAGCATCCCACACAAACGAATGCTCCACATGCGGGTTTCACATGCCACCAACTACACATTCACAGGCAACTTCAGCGCCACAGACGTTTTCAGATAGCCCTCAATGCAAAGACTCTAGACACAAATATTGGTGTGAGAGCTAATTCAATCAAGGAAACACTGCATGTTGGTGAAGGGCATATTGAAGAAGGATCAGCCGAGTGGTTCTTGTGGGAGAACAACTCCATTTGGCTCACTAACTTCACACACCATCAGGCTTCCAAGCAGCTCTCAAGGAAACTCAGTTTTCACACTCTATGCTTAGTGCCCTTTGAGTGCCTAGGACTGAAATGAAGCTTGGTGAGCATCCCACACAAACGAATGCTCCACATGCGGGTTTCACATGCCACCAACTCCACATTCACAGGCAACTTCAGCGCCACAGCCGTTTTCAGATAGCCCTCAATGCAAAGGCTCTAGACGCAAATATTGGTGTGAGAGCTAATTCAATCAAGGAAACACTGCATGTTGGTGAAGGGCATATTGAAGAAGGATCAGCCGAGTGGTTCTTGTGGGAGAACAACTCCATTTGGCTCACTAACTTCACACACCATCAGGCTTCCAAGCAGCTCTCAAGGAAACTCAGTTTTCACACTCTATGCTTAGTGCCCTTTGAGTGCCTAGGACTGAAATGAAGCTTGGTGAGCATCCCACACAAACGAATGCTCCACATGCGGGTTTCACATGCCACCAACTCCACATTCACAGGCAACTTCAGCGCCACAGCCGTTTTCAGATAGCCCTCAATGCAAAGGCTCTAGACGCAAATATTGGTGTGAGAGCTAATTCAATCAAGGAAACACTGCATGTTGGTGAAGGGCATATTGAAGAAGGATCAGCCGAGTGGTTCTTGTGGGAGAACAACTCCATTTGGCTCACTAACTTCACACACCATCAGGCTTCCAAGCAGCTCTCAAGGAAACTCAGTTTTCACACCCTATGCTTAGTGCCCTTTGAGTGCATTATCTAGGAATGAACCTGGTAGAGCATCCCACACCAACGAATGCTCCACATGCGGGTTTCACATGCCACCAACTCCACATTCACAGGCAACTTCAGCGCCACAGCCGTTTTCAGATAGTCCTCAATGCAAAGGCTCTAGACGCAAATATTGGTGTGAGAGCTAATTCAATCATGGAAACATTGCATGTTGGTGAAGGGCATATTGAAGAAGGATCAACCGAGTGATTCTTGTGGGAGAACAACTCCATTTGGCTCACTAACTTCACACACCATCAGGCTTCCAAGCAGCTCTCAAGGAAACTCAGTTTTCACACTCTATGCTTAGTGCCCTTTGAGTGCATTATCTAGGAATGAACCTGGTAGAGCATCCCACACAAACGAATGCTCCACATGCGGGTTTCACATGCCACCAACTCCACATTCACAGGCAACTTCAGCGCCACATCCGTTTTCTGATAGCCCTCAATGCAAAGGCTCTAGACGCAAATATTGGTGTGAGAGCTAATTCAATCAAGGAAACACTGCATGTTGGTGAAGGGCATATTGAAGAAGGATCAGCCGAGTGGTTCTTGTGGGAGAACAACTCCATTTGGCTCACTAACTTCACACACCATCAGGCTTCCAAGCAGCTCTCAAGGAAACTCAGTTTTCACACCCTATGCTTAGTGCCCTTTGAGTGCATTATCTAGGAATGAACTTGGTAGAGCATCCCACACCAACGAATGCTCCACATGCGGGTTTCACATGCCACCAACTCCACATTCACAGGCAACTTCAGCGCCACAGCCGTTTTCAGATAGTCCTCAATGCAAAGG
>NW_026701806.1:0-50241 GCF_030435755.1 Ochotona princeps | reverse complement strand
CTAACGTCACGCACCATCAGGCTTCCAAGCAGCTCTCAAGGAAACTCAGTTTTCACACTCTATGCTTAGTGCCCTTTCACTGCATTATCTAGGAATGAACCTGGTATAGCATCCCACACAAACGAAAGGTCCACATGCGGGTTTCACATGCCACCAACTCCACATTCACAGGCAACTTCAGCGCCACAGCCGTTTTCAGATAGCCCTCAATGCAAAGGCTCTAGACGCAAATATTGGTGTGAGACCTAATTCAATCAAGGAAACACTGCATGTTGGTGAAGGGCATATTGAAGAAGGATCAGCCGAGTGTTTCTTGTGGGAGAACAACTCCATTTGGCTCACTAACTTCACACACCATCAGGCTTCCAAGCAGCTCTCAAGGAAACTCAGTTTTCACACTCTATGCTTAGTGCCCTTTGAGTGCATTATCTAGGAATGAACCTGGTAGAGCATCCCACACAAAAGAATGCTCCACATGCGGGTTTCACATGCCACCAACTCCACATTCACAGGCAACTTCAGCGCCACAGCCGTTTTCAGATAGCCCTCAATGCAAAGGCTCTAGACGCAAATATTGGTGTGAGAGCTAATTCAATCAAGGAAACACTGCATGTTGGTTAAGGGCATATTGAAGAAGGATCAGCCGAGTGGTTCTTGTGGGAGAACAACTCCATTTGGCTCACTAACTTCACACACCATCAGGCTTCCAAGCAGCTCTCAAGGAAACTCAGTTTTCACACTCTATGCTTAGTGCCCTTTGAGTGCATTATCTAGGCATGAATCTAGTAGAGCATCCCACACAAACCAGTGCTCCACATGCGGGCTTCACATGCCACCAACTCCACATTCACAGGCAACTTCAGCGCCACAGCCGTTTTCAGATAGCCCTCAATGCAAAGGCTCTAGACGCAAATATTGGTGTGAGAGCTAATTCAATCAACGAAACACTGCATGTTGGTGAAGGGCATATTGAAGAAGGATCAGCCGAGGGGTTCTTGTGGGAGAACAACTCCATTTGGCTCACTAACTTCACACACCATCAGGCTTCCAAGCAGCTCTCAAGGAAACTCAGTTTTCACACTGTATGCTGAGTGCCCTTAGAGTGCCTAGGACTGAAATGAAGCTTGGTGAGCATCCCACACAAACGAATGCTCCACATGCGGGTTTCACATGCCACCAACTCCACATTCACAGCCAACTTCAGTGCCACAGCTATTTTCAGATAGCCCTCAATGCAAAGGCTCTAGACGCAAATATTGGTGTGAAAGCTAATTCAATCAAGGAAACACTGCATGTTGGTGAAGGGCATATTGAAGAAGGATCAGCCGAGTGGTTCTTGTGGGAGAACAACTCCATTTGGCTCACTAACTTCACACACCATCAGGCTTCCAAGCAGCTCTCAAGGAAACTCAGTTTTCACACTCTATGCTTAGTGCCCTTTGAGTGCATTATGTCGGAATGAATCTAGTAGAGCATCCCACACAAACGAATGCTCCACATGCGGGTTTCACATGCCACCAACTCCACATTCACAGGCAACTTCAGCGCCACAGCCGTTTTCAGATAGCCCTCAATGCAAAGGCTCTAGACGCAAATATTGGTGTGAGAGCTAATTCAATCAAGGAACCACTGCATGTTGCTGAAGGGCATATTGAAGAAGGATCAGCCGAGTGGTTCTTGTGGGAGAACAACTCCATTTGGCTCACTAACTTCACACACCATCAGGCTTCCAAGCAGCTCTCAAGGAAACTCAGTTTTCACACTCTATGCTTAGTGCCCTTTCACTGCATTATCTAGGAATGAACCTGGTAGAGCATCCCACACAAACGAATGCTCCACATGCGGGTTTCACATGCCACCAACTCCACATTCACAGGCAACTTCAGTGCCACAGAGATTTTCAGATAGCCCTCAATGCAAAGGCTCTAGACGCAAATATTGGTGTGAGAGCTAATTCAATCAAGGAAACACTGCATGTTGGTGAAGGGCATATTGAAGAAGGATCAGCCGAGTGGTTCTTGTGGGAGAACAACTCCATTTGGCTCACTAACTTCACCCACCATCAGGCTTCCAAGCAGCTCTCAAGGAAACTCAGTTTTCACACTCTATGCTTAGTGCCCTTTCACTGCATTATCTAGGAATGAACCTGGTAGAGCATCCCACACAAACGAATGCTCCACATGCGGGTTTCACATGCCACCAACTCCACATTCACAGGCAACTTCAGCGAAAAGGCGTTTTCAGATAGCCCTCAATGCAAAGGCTCTAGACGCAAATATTGGTGTGAGAGCTAATTCAATCAAGGAACCACTGCATGTTGCTGAAGGGCATATTGAAGAAGGATCAGCCGAGTGGTTCTTGTGGGAGAACAACTCCATTTGGCTCACTAACTTCACACACCATCAGGCTTCCAAGCAGCTCTCAAGGAAATTCAGTTTTCACACTCTAGGCTTAGTGCCCTTTGAGTGCATTGTCTAGGAATGAACCTGGTAGAGCATCCCACACAAACGAATGCTCCACATGCGGGTTTCACATGCCACCAACTCCACATTCACAGGCAACTTCAGCGCCACAGCCGTTTTCAGATAGCCCTCAATGCAAAGGCTCTAGACGCAAATATTGGTGTGAGAGCTAATTCAATCAAGGAAACACTGCATGTTGCTGAAGGGCATATTGAAGAAGGATCAGCCGAGTGGTTCTTGTGGGAGAACAACTCCATTTGGCTCACTAACTTCACACACCATCAGGCTTCCAAGCAGCTCTCAAGGAAACTCAGTTTTCACACTCTATGCTTAGTGCCCTTTGAGTGCATTATCTAGGAATGAATCTAGTAGAGCATCCCACACAAACGAATGCTCCACATGCGGGTTTCACATGCACCAACTCCACATTCACAGGCAACTTCAGCGCCACAGCCGTTTTCAGATAGCCCTCAATGCAAAGGCTCTAGACGCAAATATTGGTGTGAGAGCTAATTCAATCAAGGAACCACTGCATGTTGGTGAAGGGCATATTGAAGAAGGATCAGCCGAGTGGTTCTTGTGGGAGAACAACTCCATTTGGCTCACTAGCTTCACACACCATCAGGCTTCCAAGCAGCTCTCAAGGAAACACAGTTTTCACACTCTATGCTTAGTGCCCTTTCACTGCATTATCTAGGAATGAACCTGGTAGAGCATCCCACACAAACGAATGCTCCACATGCGGGTTTCAAATGCCACCAACTCCACATTCACAGGCAACTTCAGCGCCACAGCCGTTTTCAGATAGCCCTCAATGCAAAGGCTCTAGACGCAAATATTGGTGTGAGAGCTAATTCAATCAAGGAAACACTGCATGTTGGTGAAGGGCATATTGAAGAAGGATCAGCCGAGTGGTTCTTGTGGGAGAACAACTCCATTTGGCTCACTAACTTCACACACCATCAGGCTTCCAAGCAGCTCTCAAGGAAACTCAGTTTTCACACTCTATGCTTAGTGCCCTTTGAGTGCATTATCTAGGAATGAACCTGGTAGAGCATCCCACACAAACCAATGCTCCACATGCGGGCTTCACATGCCACCAACTCCACATTCACAGGCAACTTCAGCGCCACAGCCGTTTTCAGATAGCCCTCAATGCAAAGGCTCTAGACGCAAATATTGGTGTGAGAGCTAATTCAATCAAGGAACCACTGCATGTTGGTGAAGGGCATATTGAAGAAGGATCAGCCGAGTGGTTCTTGTGGGAGAACAACTCCATTTGGCTCACTAACTTCACACACCATCAGGCTTCCAAGCAGCTCTCAAGGAAACTCAGTTTTCACACTCTATGCTTAGTGCCCTTTGAGTGCATTATCTAGGAATGAATCTAGTAGAGCGTCCCACACAAACGAATGCTCCACATGCGGGTTTCACATGCCACCAACTCCACATTCACAGGCAACTTCAGTTCCACAGCCGTTTTCAGATAGCCCTCAATGCAAAGGCTCTAGACGCAAATATTGGTGTGAGACCTAATTCAATCAAGGAACCACTGCATGTTGCTGAAGGGCATATTGAAGAAGGATCAGCCGAGTGGTTCTTGTGGGAGAACAACTCCATTTGGCTCACTAACTTCACAAACCATCAGGCTTCCAAACAGCTCTCTTAGGAAACTCAGCTTTCACACTCTATGCTTAGTGCCCTTTGAGTGCCTAGGACTGAAATGAACCTTGGTGAGCATCCCACACAACCCAATGCTCCACATGCGGGTTTCACATGCCACCAACTCCACATTCTCAGGCAACTTCAGTGCCACAGCCGTTTTCAGATAGCCCTCAATGCGAAGGCTCTAGACGCAAATATTGGTGTGAGAGCTAATTCAATCAAGGAAACACTGCATGTTGGTGAAGGGCATATTGAAGAAGGATCAGCCGAGTGGTTCTTGTGGGAGAACAACTCCATTTGGCTCACTAACTTCACACACCATCAGGCTTCCAAGCAGCTCTCAAGGAAACTTAGTTTTCACACTCCATGCTTAGTGCCCTTTGAGTGCATTATGTCGGAATGAATCTAGTAGAGCATCCCACACAAACGAATGCTCCACATGCGGGTTTCACATGCCACCAACTCCACATTCACAGGCAACTTCAGCGCCACAGCCGTTTTCAGATAGCCCTCAGTGCAAAGGCTCTAGACGCAAATATTGGTGTGAGAGCTAATTCAATCAAGGAAACACTGCATGTTGCTGAAGGGCATATTGAAGAAGGATCAGCCGAGTGGTTCTTGTGGGAGAACAACTCCATTTGGCTCACTAACTTCACACACCATCAGGCTTCCAAGCAGCTCTCAAGGAAACTCAGTTTTCACACTCTATGCTTAGTGCCCTTTGAGTACATTATCTAGGAATGAACCTGGTAGAGCATTCCACACAAACCAATGCTCCACATGCGGGCTTCACATGCCACCAACTCCACATTCACAGGCAACTTCAGCGCCACAGCCGTTTTCAGATAGCCCTCAATGCAAAGGCTCTAGACGCAAATATTGGTGTGAGAGCTAATTCAATCAAGGAACCACTGCATGTTGGTGAAGGGCATATTGAAGAAGGATCAGCCGAGTGGTTCTTGTGGGAGAACAACTCCATTTGGCTCACTAACTTCACACACCATCAGGCTTCCAAGCAGCTCTCAAGGAAACTTAGTTTTCACACTCCATGCTTAGTGCCCTTTGAGTGCATTATGTCGGAATGAATCTAGTAGAGCATCCCATACAAACGAATGCTCCACATGCGGGTTTCACATGCCACCAACTCCACATTCACAGGCAACTTCAGCGCCACAGCCGTTTTCAGATAGCCCGCAGTGCAAAGGCTCTAGACGCAAATATTGGTGTGAGAGCTAATTCAATCAAGGAAACACTGCATGTTGCTGAAGGGCATATTGAAGAAGGATCAGCCGAGTGGTTCTTGTGGGAGAACAACTCCATTTGGCTCACTAACTTCACACACCATCAGGCTTCCAAGCAGCTCTCAAGGAAACTCAGTTTTCACACTCTATGCTTAGTGCCCTTTGAGTGCATTATCTAGGAATGAACCTGGTAGAGCATTCCACACAAACCAATGCTCCACATGCGGGCTTCACATGCCACCAACTCCACATTCACAGGCAACTTCAGCGCCACAGCCGTTTTCAGATAGCCCTCAATGCAAAGGCTCTAGACGCAAATATTGGTGTGAGAGCTAATTCAATCAAGGAACCACTGCATGTTGGTGAAGGGCATATTGAAGAAGGATCAGCCGAGTGGTTCTTGTGGGAGAACAACTCCATTTGGCTCACTAACTTCACACACCATCAGGCTTCCAAGCAGCTCTCAAGGAAACTCAGTTTTCACACTCTATGCTTAGTGCCCTTTGAGTGCATTATGTCGGAATGAATCTAGTAGAGCATCCCACACAAACGAATGCTCCACATGCGGGTTTCACATGCCACCAACTCCACATTCACAGGCAACTTCAGCGCCACAGCCGTTTTCAGATAGCCCTCAATGCAAAGGCTCTAGACGCAAATATTGGTGTGAGAGCTAATTCAATCAAGGAAACACTGCATGTTGCTGAAGGGCATATTGAAGAAGGATCAGCCGAGTGGTTCTTGTGGGAGAACAACTCCATTTGGCTCACTAACTTCACACACCATCAGGCTTCCAAGCAGCTCTCAAGGAAACTCAGTTTTCACACTCTATGCTTAGTGCCCTTTCACTGCATTATCTAGGAATGAACCTGGTAGAGCATCCCACACAAACGAATGCTCCACATGCGGGTTTCACATGCCACCAACTCCACATTCACAGGCAACTTCAGTGCCACAGCCATTTTCAGATAGCCCTCAATGCAAAGGCTCTAGACGCAAATATTGGTGTGAGAGCTAATTCAATCAAGGAAACACTGCATGTTGGTGAAGGGCATATTGAAGAAGGATCAGCCGAGTGGTTCTTGTGGGAGAACAACTCCATTTGGCTCACTAACTTCACACACCATCAGGCTTCCAAGCAGCTCTCAAGGAAACTCAGTTTTCACACTCTATGCTTAGTGCCTTTTGAGTGCATTATCTAGGAATGAATCTAGTAGAGCATCCCACACAAACGAATGCTCCACATGCGGGTTTCACATGCCACCAACTCCACATTCACAGGCAACTTCAGTGCCACAGCCATTTTCAGATAGCCCTCAATGCAAAGGCTCTAGACGCAAATATTGGTGTGAGAGCTAATTCAATCAAGGAAACACTGCATGTTGGTGAAGGGCATATTGAAGAAGGATCAGCCGAGTGGTTCTTGTGGGAGAACAACTCCATTTGGCTCACTAACTTCACACACCATCAGGCTTCCAAGCAGCTCTCAAGGAAACTCAGTTTTCACACTCTATGCTTAGTGCCCTTTGAGTGCCTAGGACTGAAATGAAGCTTGGTGAGCATCCCACACAAACGAATGCTCCACATGCGGGTTTCACATGCCACCAACTCCACATTCACAGGCAACTTCAGCGCCACAGCCGTTTTCAGATAGCCCTCAATGCAAAGGCTCTAGACGCAAATATTGGTGTGAGAGCTAATTCAATCAAGGAAACACTGCATGTTGGTGAAGGGCATATTGAAGAAGGATCAGCCGAGTGGTGCTTGTGGGAGAACAACTCCATTTGGCTCACTAACTTCACACACCATCAGGCTTCCAAGCAGCTCTCAAGGAAACTCAGTTTTCACACTCTATGCTTAGTGCCCTTTGAGTGCCTAGGACTGAAATGAAGCTTGGTGAGCATCCCACACAAACGAATGGTCCACATGCGGGTTTCACATGCCACCAACTCCACATTCACAGGCAACTTCAGCGTCACAGCCGTTTTCAGATAGCCCTCAATGCAAAGGCTCTAGACGCAAATATTGGTGTGAGAGATAATTCAATCAAGGAAACACTGCATGTTGGTGAAGGGCATATTGAAGAAGGATCAGCCGAGTGGTTCTTGTGGGAGAACAACTCCATTTGGCTCACTAGCTTCACACACCATCAGGCTTCCAAGCAGCTCTCAAGGAAACTTAGTTTTCACACTCTATGCTTAGTGCCCTTGAGTGCATTATATCGGAATGAATCTAGTAGAGCATCCCATACAAACGAATGCTCCACATGCGGGTTTCACATGCCACCAACTCCACATTCACAGGCAACTTCAGCGCCACAGCCGTTTTCAGATAGCCCTCAGTGCAAAGGCTCTAGACGCAAATATTGGTGTGAGAGCTAATTCAATCAAGGAACCACTGCATGTTGCTGAAGGGCATATTGAAGAAGGATCAGCCGAGTGGTTCTTGTGGGAGAACAACTCCATTTGGCTCACTAACTTCACACACCATCAGGCTTCCAAGCAGCTCTCAAGGAAACTCAGTTTTCACACTCTATGCTTAGTGCCTTTTGAGTGCATTATCTAGGAATGAATCTAGTAGAGCATCCCACACAAACGAATGCTCCACATGCGGGTTTCACATGCCACCAACTCCACATTCACAGCCAACTTCGGTGCCACAGCTATTTTCAGATAGCCCTCAATGCAAAGGCTCTAGACGCAAATATTGGTGTGAGAGCTAATTCAATCAAGGAAACACTGCATGTTGGTGAAGGGCATATTGAAGAAGGATCAGCCGAGTGGTTCTTGTGGGAGAACAACTCCATTTGGCTCACTAACTTCACACACCATCAGGCTTCCAAGCAGCTCTCAAGGAAACTCAGTTTTCACACTCTATGCTTAGTGCCCTTTGAGTGCATTATGTCGGAATGAATCTGGTAGAGCATCCCACACAAACGAATGCTCCACATGCGGGTTTCACATGCCACCAACTCCACATTCACAGGCAACTTCAGCGCCACAGCCGTTTTCAGATAGCCCTCAATGCAAAGGCTCTAGACGCAAATATTGGTGTGAGAGCTAATTCAATCAAGGAACCACTGCATGTTGCTGAAGGGCATATTGAAGAAGGATCAGCCGAGTGGTTCTTGTGGGAGAACAACTCCATTTGGCTCACTAACTTCACACACCATCAGGCTTCCAAGCAGCTCTCAAGGAAACTCAGTTTTCACACTCTATGCTTAGTGCCCTTTGAGTGCATTATCTAGGAATGAACCTGGTAGAGCATCCCACACAAACGAATGCTCCACATGCGGGTTTCACATGCCACCAACTCCACATTCACAGGCAACTTCAGCGCCACAGCCGTTTTCAGATAGCCCTCAATGCAAAGGCTCTAGACGCAAATATTGGTGTGAGAGCTAATTCAATCAAGGAACCACTGCATGTTGCTGAAGGGCATATTGAAGAAGGATCAGCCGAGTGGTTCTTGTGGGAGAACAACTCCATTTGGCTCACTAACTTCACACACCATCAGGCTTCCAAGCAGCTCTCAAGGAAATTCAGTTTTCACACTCTAGGCTTAGTGCCCTTTGAGTGCATTATCTAGGAATGAACCTGGTAGAGCATCCCACACAAACCAATGCTCCACATGCGGGTTTCACATGCCACCAACTCCACATTCACAGGCAACTTCAGCGCCACAGCCGTTTTCAGATAGCCCTCAATGCAAAGGCTCTAGACGCAAATATTGGTGTGAGAGCTAATTCAATCAAGGAAACACTGCATGTTGCTGAAGGGCATATTGAAGAAGGATCAGCCGAGTGGTTCTTGTGGGAGAACAACTCCATTTGGCTCACTAACTTCACACACCATCAGGCTTCCAAGCAGCTCTCAAGGAAACTCAGTTTTCACACTCTATGCTTAGTGCCCTTTGAGTGCATTATCTAGGAATGAATCTAGTAGAGCATCCCACACAAACGAATGCTCCACATGCGGGTTTCACATGCCACCAACTCCACATTCACAGACAACTTCAGCGCCACAGCCGTTTTCAGATAGCCCTCAATGCAAAGGCTCTAGACGCAAATATTGGTGTGAGAGCTAATTCAATCAAGGAAACACTGCATGTTGCTGAAGGGCATATTGAAGAAGGATCAGCCGAGTGGTTCTTGTGGGAGAACAACTCCATTTGGCTCACTAGCTTCACACACCATCAGGCTTCCAAGCAGCTCTCAAGGAAACTCAGTTTTCACACTCTATGCTTAGTGCCCTTTGAGTGCATTATCTAGGAATGAATCTAGTAGAGCATCCCACACAAACGAATGCTCCACATGCGGGTTTCACATGCCACCAACTCCACATTCACAGGCAACTTCAGCGCCACAGCCGTTTTCAGATAGCCCTCAATGCAAAGGCTCTAGACGCAAATATTGGTGTGAGAGCTAATTCAATCAAGGAAACACTGCATGTTGGTGAAGGGCATATTGAAGAAGGATCAGCCGAGTGGTTCTTGTGGGAGAACAACTCCATTTGGCTCACTAACTTCACACACCATCAGGCTTCCAAGCAGCTCTCAAGGAAACTCAGTTTTCACACTCTATGCTTAGTGCCCTTTCACTGCATTATCTAGGAATGAACCTGGTAGAGCATCCCACACAAACGAATGCTCCACATGCGGGTTTCACATGCCACCAACTCCACATTCACAGGCAACTTCAGTGCCACAGCCATTTTCAGATAGCCCTCAATGCAAAGGCTCTAGACGCAAATATTGGTGTGAGAGCTAATTCAATCAAGGAACCACTGCATGTTGGTGAAGGGCATATTGAAGAAGGATCAGCCGAGTGGTTCTTGTGGGAGAACAACTCCATTTGGCTCACTAACTTCACACACCATCAGGCTTCCAAGCAGCTCTCAAGGAAACTCAGTTTTCACACTCTAGGCTTAGTGCCCTTTGAGTGCATTATCTAGGAATGAACCTGGTAGAGCATCCCACACAAACCAATGCTCCACATGCGGGCTTCACATGCCACCAACTCCACATTCACAGGCAACTTCAGCGCCACAGCCGTTTTCAGATAGCCCTCAATGCAAAGGCTCTAGACGCAAATATTGGTGTGAGAGCTAATTCAATCAAGGAAACACTGCATGTTGGTGAAGGGCATATTGAAGAAGGATCAGCCGAGTGGTGCTTGTGGGAGAACAACTCCATTTGGCTCACTAACTTCACACACCATCAGGCTTCCAAGCAGCTCTCAAGGAAACTCAGTTTTCACACTCTATGCTTAGTGCCCTTTGAGTGCCTAGGACTGAAATGAAGCTTGGTGAGCATCCCACACAAACGAATGCTCCACATGCGGGTTTCACATGCCACCAACTCCACATTCACAGGCAACTTCAGCGCCACAGCCGTTTTCAGATAGCCCTCAATGCAAAGGCTCTAGACGCAAATATTGGTGTGAGAGCTAATTCAATCAAGGAAACACTGCATGTTGTTGAAGGGCATATTGAAGAAGGATCAGCCGAGTGGTTCTTGTGGGAGAACAACTCCATTTGGCTCACTAGCTTCACACACCATCAGGCTTCCAAGCAGCTCTCAAGGAAACTCAGTTTTCACACTCTATGCTTAGTGCCCTTTCACTGCATTATCTAGGAATGAACCTGGTATAGCATCCCACACAAACGAATGCTCCACATGCGGGTTTCACATGCCACCAACTCCACATTCACAGGCAACTTCAGCGCCACAGCCGTTTTCAGATAGCCCTCAATGCAAAGGCTCTAGACGCAAATATTGGGGTGAGACCTAATTCAATCAAGGAAACACTGCATGTTGGTGAAGGGCATATTGAAGAAGGATCAGCCGAGTGGTTCTTGTGGGAGAACAACTCCATTTGGCTCACTAACTTCACACACCATCAGGCTTCCAAGCAGCTCTCAAGGAAACTCAGTTTTCACACTCTATGCTTAGTGCCCTTTGAGTGCATTAGCTAGGAATGAACCTGGTAGAGCATCCCACACAAAAGAATGCTCCACATGCGGGTTTCACATGCCACCAACTCCACATTCACAGGCAACTTCAGCGCCACAGCCGTTTTCAGATAGCCCTCAATGCAAAGGCTCTAGACGCAAATATTGGTGTGAGAGCTAATTCAATCAAGGAAACACTGCATGTTGCTGAAGGGCATATTGAAGAAGGATCAGCCGAGTGGTTCTTGTGGGAGAACAACTCCATTTGGCTCACTAACTTCACACACCATCAGGCTTCCAAGCAGCTCTCAAGGAAACTCAGTTTTCACACTCTATGCTTAGTGCCCTTTGAGTGCATTATCTAGGCATGAATCTAGTAGAGCATCCCACACAAACCAATGCTCCACATGCGGGCTTCGCATGCCACCAACTCCACATTCACAGGCAACTTCAGCGCCACAGCCGTTTTCAGATAGCCCTCAATGCAAAGGCTCTAGACGCAAATATTGGTGTGAGAGCTAATTCAATCAAGGAAACACTGCATGTTGGTGAAGGGCATATTGAAGAAGGATCAGCCGAGTGGTGCTTGTGGGAGAACAACTACATTTGGCTCACTAGCTTCACACACCATCAGGCTTCCAAGCAGCTCTCAAGGAAACTCAGTTTTCACACTCTATGCTTAGTGCCCTTTGAGTGCATTAGCTAGGAATGAACCTGGTAGAGCATCCCACACAAACGAATGCTCCACATGCGGGTTTCACATGCCACCAACTCCACATTCACAGGCAACTTCAGCGCCACAGCCATTTTCAGATAGCCCTCAATGCAAAGGCTCTAGACGCAAATATTGGTGTGAGAGCTAATTCAATCAAGGAAACACTGCATGTTGGTGAAGGGCATATTGAAGAAGGATCAGCCGAGTGGTTCTTGTGGGAGAACAACTCCATTTGGCTCACTAACTTCACAAACCATCAGGCTTCCAAACAGCTCTCTTAGGAAACTCAGCTTTCACACTCTATGCTTAGTGCCCTTTGAGTGCCTAGGACTGAAATGAAGCTTGGTGAGCATCCCACACAAACGAATGCTCCACATGCGGGTTTCACATGCCACCAACTCCACATTCTCAGGCAACTTCAGTGCCACAGCCGTTTTCAGATAGCCCTCAATGCGAAGGCTCTAGACGCAAATATTGGTGTGAGAGCTAATTCAATCAAGGAACCACTGCATGTTGGTGAAGGGCATATTGAAGAAGGATCAGCCGAGTGGTTCTTGTGGGAGAACAACTCCATTTGGCTCACTAACTTCACACACCATCAGGCTTCCAAGCAGCTCTCAAGGAAACTCAGTTTTCACACTCTATGCTTAGTGCCCTTTGAGTGCCTAAGACTGATTGAAGCTTGGTGAGCATCCCACACAAACGAATGCTCCACATGCGGGTTTCACATGCCACCAACTCCACATTCACAGGCAACTTCAGCGCCACAGCCGTTTTCAGATAGCCCTCAATGCAAAGGCTCTAGATGCAAATATTGGTGTGAGAGCTAATTCAATCAAGGAAACACTGCATCTTGCTGAAGGGCATATTGAAGAAGGATCAGCCGAGTGGTTCTTGTGGGAGAACAACTCCATTTGGCTCACTAACTTCACACACCATCAGGCTTCCAAGCAGCTCTCAAGGAAACTCAGTTTTCACACTCTATGCTTAGTGCCCTTTGAGTGCATTATCTAGGAATGAATCTAGTAGAGCATCCCACACAAACGAATGCTCCACATGCGGGTTTCACATGCCACCAACTCCACATTCACAGGCAACTTCAGCGCCACAGCCGTTTTCAGATAGCCCTCAATGCAAAGTCTCTAGACGCAAATATTGGTGTGAGAGCTAATTCAATCAAGGAAACACTGCATGTTGGTGAAGGGCATATTGAAGAAGGATCAGCCGAGTGGTTCTTGTGGGAGAACAACTCCATTTGGCTCACTAGCTTCACACACCATCAGGCTTCCAAGCAGCTCTCAAGGAAACTCAGTTTTCACACTCTATGCTTAGTGCCCTTTCACTGCATTATCTAGGAATGAACCTGGTAGAGCATCCCACACAAACGAATGGTCCACATGCGGGTTTCACATGCCACCAACTCCACATTCACAGGCAACTTCAGCGCCACAGCCGTTTTCAGATAGCCCTCAATGCAAAGGCTCTAGACGCAAATATTGGTGTGAGAGCTAATTCAATCAAGGAAACACTGCATGTTGGTGAAGGGCATATTGAAGAAGGATCAGCCGAGTGGTTCTTGTGGGAGAACAACTCCATTTGGCTCACTAACTTCACACACCATCAGGCTTCCAAGCAGCTCTCAAGGAAACTCAGTTTTCACACTCTATGCTTAGTGCCCTTTGAGTGCATTATCTAGGAATGAACCTGGTAGAGCATCCCACACAAACCAATGCTCCACATGCGGGCTTCACATGCCACCAACTCCACATTCACAGGCAACTTCAGCGCCACAGCCGTTTTCAGATAGCCCTCAATGCAAAGGCTCTAGACGCAAACATTGGTGTGAGAGCTAATTCAATCAAGGAAACACTGCATGTTGGTGAAGGGCATATTGAAGAAGGATCAGCCGAGTGGTTCTTGTGGGAGAACAACTCCATTTGGCTCACTAACTTCACACACCATCAGGCTTCCAAGCAGCTCTCAAGGAAACTCAGTTTTCACACTCTATGCTTAGTGCCCTTTGAGTGCATTATCTAGGAATGAACCTGGTAGAGCATCCCACACAAACGAATGCTCCACATGCGGGTTTCACATGCCACCAACTCCACATTCACAGGCAACTTCAGCGCCACAGCCGTTTTCAGATAGCCCTCAATGCAAAGGCTCTAGACGCAAATATTGGTGTGAGACCTAATTCAATCAAGGAAACACTGCATCTTGCTGAAGGGCATATTGAAGAAGGATCAGCCGAGTGGTTCTTGTGGGAGAACAACTCCATTTGGCTCACTAACTTCACACACCATCAGGCTTCCAAGCAGCTCTCAAGGAAACTCAGTTTTCACACTCTATGCTTAGTGCCCTTTGAGTGCATTATCTAGGAATGAATCTAGTAGAGCATCCCACACAAACCAATGCTCCACATGCGGGCTTCACATGCCACCAACTCCACATTCACAGGCAACTTCAGCGCCACAGCCGTTTTCAGATAGCCCTCAATGCAAAGGCTCTAGACGCAAATATTGGTGTGAGACCTAATTCAATCAAGGAAACACTGCATGTTGGTGAAGGGCATATTGAAGAAGGATCAGCCGAGTGGTTCTTGTGGGAGAACAACTTCATTTGGCTCACTAACTTCACACACCATCAGGCTTCCAAGCAGCTCTCAAGGAAACTCAGTTTTCACACTCTATGCTTAGTGCCCTTTCACTGCATTATCTAGGAATGAACCTGGTAGAGCATCCCACACAAACGAATGCTCCACATGCGGGTTTCACATGCCACCAACTCCACATTCACAGGCAACTTCAGCGCCACAGCCATTTTCAGATAGCCCTCAATGCAAAGGCTCTAGACGCAAATATTGGTGTGAGAGCTAATTCAATCAAGGAAACACTGCATGTTGCTGAAGGGCATATTGAAGAAGGATCAGCCGAGTGGTTCTTGTGGGAGGACAACTCCATTTGGCTCACTAACTTCACACACCATCAGGCTTCCAAGCAGCTCTCAAGGAAACTCAGTTTTCACACTCTATGCTTAGTGCCCTTTGAGTGCATTATCTAGGAATGAACCTGGTAGAGCATCCCACACAAACCAATGCTCCACATGCGGGTTTCACATGCCACCAACTCCACATTCACAGGCAACTTCAGCGCCACAGCCGTTTTCAGATAGCCCTCAATGCAAAGGCTCTAGACGCAAATATTGGTGTGAGAGCTAATTCAATCAAGGAAACACTGCATGTTGGTGAAGGGCATATTGAAGAAGGATCAGCCGAGTGGTTCTTGTGGGAGAACAACTCCATTTGGCTCACTAACTTCACACACCATCAGGCTTCCAAGCAGCTCTCAAGGAAACTCAGTTTTCACACTCTATGCTTAGTGCCCTTTGAGTGCATTATCTAGGAATGAACCTGGTAGAGCATCCCACACAAACCAATGCTCCACATGCGGGCTTCACATGCCACCAACTCCACATTCACAGGCAACTTCAGCGCCACAGCCGTTTTCAGATAGCCCTCAATGCAAAGGCTCTAGACGCAAACATTGGTGTGAGAGCTAATTCAATCAAGGAAACACTGCATGTTGGTGAAGGGCATATTGAAGAAGGATCAGCCGAGTGGTTCTTGTGGGAGAACAACTCCATTTGGCTCACTAACTTCACACACCATCAGGCTTCCAAGCAGCTCTCAAGGAAACTCAGTTTTCACACTCTATGCTTAGTGCCCTTTGAGTGCATTATCTAGGAATGAACCTGGTAGAGCATCCCACACAAACGAATGCTCCACATGCGGGTTTCACATGCCACCAACTCCACATTCACAGGCAACTTCAGCGCCACAGCCGTTTTCAGATAGCCCTCAATGCAAAGGCTCTAGACGCAAATATTGGTGTGAGACCTAATTCAATCAAGGAAACACTGCATCTTGCTGAAGGGCATATTGAAGAAGGATCAGCCGAGTGGTTCTTGTGGGAGAACAACTCCATTTGGCTCACTAACTTCACACACCATCAGGCTTCCAAGCAGCTCTCAAGAAAACTCAGTTTTCACACTCTATGCTTAGTGCCCTTTGAGTGCATTATCTAGGAATGAACCTGGTAGAGCATCCCACACAAACGAATGGTCCACATGCGGGTTTCACATGCCACCAACTCCACATTCACAGGCAACTTCAGCGCCACAGCCGTTTTCAGATAGCCCTCAATGCAAAGGCTCTAGACGCAAATATTGGTGTGAGACCTAATTCAATCAAGGAAACACTGCATGTTGGTGAAGGGCATATTGAAGAAGAATCAGCCGAGTGATTCTTGTGGGAGAACAACTCCATTTGGCTCACTAACTTCGCACACCATCAGGCTTCCAAGCAGCTCTCAAGGAAACTCAGTTTTCACACTCTATGCTTAGTGCCCTTTGAGTGCATTATCTAGGAATGAACCTGGTAGAGCATCCCACACAAACGAATGCTCCACATGCGGGTTTCACATGCCACCAACTCCACATTCACAGGCAACTTCAGCGCCACAGCCGTTTTCAGATAGCCCTCAATGCAAAGTCTCTAGACGCAAATATTGGTGTGAGAGCTAATTCAATCAAGGAAACACTGCATGTTGGTGAAGGGCATATTGAAGAAGGATCAGCCGAGTGGTTCTTGTGGGAGAACAACTCCATTTGGCTCACTAACTGCACACACCATCAGGCTTCCAAGCAGCTCTCAAGGAAACTCAGTTTTCACACTCTATGCTTAGTGCCCTTTGAGTGCCTAGGACTGAAATGAAGCTTGGTGAGCATCCCACACAAACGAATGCTCCACATGCGGGTTTCACATGCCACCAACTCCACATTCACAGGCAACTTCAGCGCCACAGCCGTTTTCAGATAGCCCTCAATGCAAAGGCTCTAGACGCAAATATTGGTGTGAGAGCTAATTCAATCAAGGAAACACTGCATGTTGGAGAAGGGCATATTGAAGAAGGATCAGCCGAGTGGTTCTTGTGGGAGAACAACTCCATTTGGCTCACTAACTTCACACACCATCAGGCTTCCAAGCAGCTCTCAAGGAAACTCAGTTTTCACACTCTATGCTTAGTGCCCTTTGAGTGCCTAGGACTGAAATGAAGCTTGGTGAGCATCCCACACAAACGAATGCTCCACATGCGGGTTTCACATGCCACCAACTCCACATTCACAGGCAACTTCAGCGCCACAGCCGTTTTCAGATAGCCCTCAATGCAAAGGCTCTAGACGCAAATATTGGTGTGAGAGCTAATTCAATCAAGGAAACACTGCATGTTGGTGAAGGGCATATTGAAGAAGGATCAGCCGAGTGGTTCTTGTGGGAGAACAACTCCATTTGGCTCACTAACTTCACACACCATCAGGCTTCCAAGCAGCTCTCAAGGAAACTCAGTTTTCACACTCTATGCTTAGTGCCTTTTGAGTGCATTATCTAGGAATGAATCTAGTAGAGCATCCCACACAAACGAATGCTCCACATGCGGGTTTCACATGCCACCAACTCCACATTCACAGGCAACTTCAGCGCCACAGCCGTTTTCAGATAGCCCTCAATGCAAAGGCTCTAGACGCAAATATTGGTGTGAGAGCTAATTCAATCAAGGAAACACTGCATGTTGGTGAAGGGCATATTGAAGAAGGATCAGCCGAGTGGTTCTTGTGGGAGAACAACTCCATTTGGCTCACTAGCTTCACACACCATCAGGCTTCCAAGCAGCTCTCAAGGAAACTCAGTTTTCACACTCTATGCTTAGTGCCCTTTGAGTGCCTAGGATTGAAATGAAGCTTGGTGAGCATCCCACACAAACGAATGCTCCACATGCGGGTTTCACATGCCACCAACTCCACATTCACAGGCAACTTCAGCGCCACAGCCGTTTTCAGATAGCCCTCAATGCAAAGGCTCTAGACGCAAATATTGGTGTGAGAGCTAATTCAATCAAGGAAACACTGCATGTTGGTGAAGGGCATATTGAAGAAGGATCAGCCAAGGGGTTCTTGTGGGAGAACAACTCCATTTGGCTCACTAACTTCACACACCATCAGGCTTCCAAGCAGCTCTCAAGGAAACTCAGTTTTCACACTCTATGCTTAGTGCCCTTTGAGTGCATTATCTAGGAATGAATCAAGTAGAGCATCCCACACAAACCAATGCTCCACATGCGGGCTTCACATGCCACCAACTCCACATTCACAGGCAACTTCAGCGCCACAGCCGTTTTCAGATAGCCCTCAATGCAAAGGGTTTAGACGCAAATATTGGTGTGAGAGCTAATTCAATCAAGGAAACACTGCATGTTGGTGAAGGGCATATTGAATAAGGATCAGCCGAGTGGTTCTTGTGGGAGAACAACTCCATTTGGCTCACTAGCTTCACACACCATCAGGCTTCCAAGCAGCTCTCAAGGAAACTCAGTTTTCACACTCTATGCTTAGTGCCCTTTGAGTGCATTATCTAGGAATGAACCTGGTAGAGCATCCCACACAAACGAATGGTCCACATGTGGGTTTCACATGCCACCAACTCCACATTCACAGGCAACTTCAGCGCCACAGCCGTTTTCAGATAGCCCTCAATGCAAAGGCTCTAGACGCAAATATTGGTGTGAGAGCTAATTCAATCAAGGAAACACTGCATGTTGGTGAAGGGCATATTGAAGAAGGATCAGCCATGGGGTTCTTGTGGGAGAACAACTCCATTTGGCTCACTAACTTCGCACACCATCAGGCTTCCAAGCAGCTCTCAAGGAAACTCAGTTTTCACACTCTATGCTTAGTGCCCTTTGAGTGCATTATCTAGGAATGAACCTGGTAGAGCATCCCACACAAACGAATGCTCCACATGCGGGCTTCACATGCCACCAACTCCACATTCACAGGCAACTTCAGCGCCACAGCCGTTTTCAGATAGCCCTCAATGCAAAGGCTCTAGACGCAAATATTGGTGTGAGACCTAATTCAATCAAGGAAACACTGCATGTTGGTGAAGGGCATATTGAAGAAGGATCAGCCAAGGGGTTCTTGTGGGAGAACAACTCCATTTGGCTCACTAACTTCACACACCATCAGGCTTCCAAGCAGCTCTCAAGGAAACTCAGTTTTCACACTCTATGCTTAGTGCCCTTTCACTGCATTATCTAGGAATGAACCTGTTAGAGCATCCCACACAAACCAATGCTCCACATGCGGGCTTCACATGCCACCAACTCCACATTCACAGGCAACTTCAGCGCCACAGCCGTTTTCAGATAGCCCTCAATGCAAAGGGTTTAGACGCAAATATTGGTGTGAGAGCTAATTCAATCAAGGAAACACTGCATGTTGGTGAAGGGCATATTGAATAAGGATCAGCCGAGTGGTTCTTGTGGGAGAACAACTCCATTTGGCTCACTAGCTTCACACACCATCAGGCTTCCAAGCAGCTCTCAAGGAAACTCAGTTTTCACACTCTATGCTTAGTGCCCTTTGAGTGCATTATCTAGGAATGAACCTGGTAGAGCATCCCACACAAACGAATGGTCCACATGCGGGTTTCACATGCCACCAACTCCACATTCACAGGCAACTTCAGCGCCACAGCCGTTTTCAGATAGCCCTCAATGCAAAGGCTCTAGACGCAAATATTGGTGTGAGAGCTAATTCAATCAAGGAAACACTGCATGTTGGTGAAGGGCATATTGAAGAAGGATCAGCCATGGGGTTCTTGTGGGAGAACAACTCCATTTGGCTCACTAACTTCGCACACCATCAGGCTTCCAAGCAGCTCTCAAGGAAACTCAGTTTTCACACTCTATGCTTAGTGCCCTTTGAGTGCATTATCTAGGAATGAACCTGGTAGAGCATCCCACACAAACGAATGCTCCACATGCGGGCTTCACATGCCACCAACTCCACATTCACAGGCAACTTCAGCGCCACAGCCGTTTTCAGATAGCCCTCAATGCAAAGGCTCTAGACGCAAATATTGGTGTGAGACCTAATTCAATCAAGGAAACACTGCATGTTGGTGAAGGGCATATTGAAGAAGGATCAGCCGAGTTGTTCTTGTGGGAGAACAACTCCATTTGGCTCACTAACTTCACACACCATCAGGCTTCCAAGCAGCTCTCAAGCAAACTCAGTTTTCACACTCTATGCTTAGTGCCCTTTGAGTGCATTATCTAGGAATGAATCTAGTAGAGCATCCCACACAAACGAATGCTCCACATGCGGGTTTCACATGCCACCAACTCCACATTCACAGGCAACTTCAGCGCCACAGCCGTTTTCAGATAGCCCTCAATGCAAAGGCTCTAGACGCAAATATTGGTGTGAGACCTAATTCAATCAAGGAAACACCGCATGTTGGTGAAGGGCATATTGAAGAAGGATCAGCCGAGTGGTTCTTGTGGGAGAACAACTCCATTTGGCTCACTAACTTCACACACCATCAGGCTTCCAAGCAGCTCTCAAGGAAACTCAGTTTTCACACTCTATGCTTAGTGCCCTTTGAGTGCCTAGGACTGAAATGAAGCTTGGTGAGCATCCCACACAAACGAATGCTCCACATGCGGGTTTCACATGCCACCAACTCCACATTCACAGGCAACTTCAGCGCCACAGCCGTTTCAGATAGCCCTCAATGCAAAGGCTCTAGACGCAAATATTGGTGTGAGAGCTAATTCAATCAAGGAAACACTGCATCTTGCTGAAGGGCATATTGAAGAAGGATCAGCCGAGTGGTTCTTGTGGGAGAACAACTCCATTTGGCTCACTAACTTCACACACCATCAGGCTTCCAAGCAGCTCTCAAGGAAACTCAGTTTTCACACTCTATGCTTAGTGTCCTTTGAGTGCCTAGGACTGAAATGAACCTTGGTGAGCATCCCACACAAACGAATGCTCCACATGCGGGTTTCACATGCCACCAACTCCACATTCACAGGCAACCTCAGCGCCACAGCCATTTTCAGATAGCCCTCAATGCAAAGGCTCTAGACGCAAATATTGGTGTGAGAGCTAATTCAATCAAGGAAACACTGCATGTTGGTGAAGGGCATATTGAAGAAGGATCAGCCGAGTGGTTCTTGTGGGAGAACAACTCCATTTGGCTCACTAACTTCACACACCATCAGGCTTCCAAGCAGCTCTCAAGGAAACTCAGTTTTCACACTCTATGCTTAGTGCCCTTTGAGTGCATTATCTAGGAATGAACCTGGTAGAGCATCCCACACAAACCAATGCTCCACATGCGGGCTTCACATGCCACCAACTCCACATTCACAGGCAACTTCAGCGCCACAGCCGTTTTCAGATAGCCCTCAATGCAAAGGCTCTAGACGCAAATATTGGTGTGAGAGCTAATTCAATCAAGGAACCACTGCATGTTGGTGAAGGGCATATTGAAGAAGGATCAGCCGAGTGGTTCTTGTGGGAGAACAACTCCATTTGGCTCACTAGCTTCACACACCATCAGGCTTCCAAGCAGCTCTCAAGGAAACTCAGTTTTCACACTCTATGCTTAGTGCCCTTTGAGTGCCTAGAACTGAAATGAAGCTTGGTGAGCATCCCACACAAACGAATGCTCCACATGCGGGTTTCACATGCCACCAACTCCACATTCACAGGCAACTTCAGCGCCACAGCCATTTTCAGATAGCCCTCAATGCAAAGGCTCTAGACGCAAATATTGGTGTGAGAGCTAATTCAATCAAGGAAACACTGCATGTTGGTGAAGGGCATATTGAAGAAGGATCAGCCAAGGGGTTCTTGTGGGAGAACAACTCCATTTGGCTCACTAACTTCACACACCATCAGGCTTCCAAGCAGCTCTCAAGGAAACTCAGTTTTCACACTCTATGCTTAGTGCCCTTTCACTGCATTATCTAGGAATGAACCTGGTAGAGCATCCCACACAAACCAATGCTCCACATGCGGGCTTCACATGCCACCAACTCCACATTCACAGGCAACTTCAGCGCCACAGCCGTTTTCAGATAGCCCTCAATGCAAAGGCTCTAGACGCAAATATTGGTGTGAGACCTAATTCAATCAAGGAAACACTGCATGTTGGTGAAGGGCATATTGAAGAAGGATCAGCCGAGTGGTTCTTGTGGGAGAACAACTCCATTTGGCTCACTAACTTCACACACCATCAGGCTTCCAAGCAGCTCTCAAGGAAACTCAGTTTTCACACTCTATGCTTAGTGCCCTTTGAGTGCATTATCTAGGAATGAACCTGGTAGAGCATCCCACACAAACGAATGCTCCACATGCGGGTTTCACATGCCACCAACTCCACATTCACAGGCAACTTCAGCGCCACAGCCGTTTTCAGAAAGCCCTCAATGTAAAGTCTCTAGACGCAAATATTGGTGTGAGAGCTAATTCAATCAAGGAAACACTGCATGTTGGTCAAGGGCATATTGAAGAAGGATCAGCCGAGTGGTTCTTGTGGGAGAACAACTCCATTTGGCTCACTAACGTCGCACACCATCAGGCTTCCAAGCAGCTCTCAAGGAAACTCAGTTTTCACACTCTATGCTTAGTGCCCTTTGAGTGCCTTATCTAAGAATGAATCTAGTAGAGCATCCCACACAAACGAATGCTCCACATGCGGGTTTCACATGCCACCAACTCCACATTCACAGGCAACTTCAGCGCCACAGCCGTTTTCAGATAGCCCTCAATGCAAAGGCTCTAGACGCAAATATTGGTGTGAGAGCTAATGCAATCAAGGACACACTGCATCTTGCTGAAGGGCATATTGAAGAAGGATCAGCCGAGTGGTTCTTGTGGGAGAACAACTCCATTTGGCTCACTAACTTCACACACCATCAGGCTTCCAAGCAGCTCTTAATGAAACTCAGTTTTCACACTCTATGCTTAGTGACCTTTGTGTGCATTATCTAGGAATGAACCTGGTAGAGCATCCCACACAAACGAATGCTCCACATGCGGGTTTCACATGCCACCAACTCCACATTCACAGGCAACTTCAGCGCCACAGCCGTTTTCAGATAGCCCTCAATGCAAAGGCTCTAGACGCAAATATTGGTGTGAGAGCTAATTCAATCAAGGAAACACTGCATGTTGGTGAAGGGCATATTGAAGAAGGATCAGCCGAGTGGTTCTTGTGGGAGAACAACTCCATTTGGCTCACTAACTTCACACACCATCAGGCTTCCAAGCAGCTCTCAAGGAAACTCAGTTTTCACACTCTATGTTTAGTGCCCTTTGAGTGCATTATCTAGGAATGAACCTGGTAGAGCATCCCACACAAACGAATGCTCCACATGCGGGCTTCACATGCCACCAACTCCACATTCACAGGCAACTTCAGCGCCACAGCCGTTTTCAGATAGCCCTCAATGCAAAGGCTCTAGACGCAAATATTGGTGTGAGAGCTAATTCAATCAAGCAAACACTGCATGTTGGTGAAGGGCATATTGAAGAAGGATCAGCCGAGTGGTTCTTGTGGGAGAACAACTCCATTTGGCTCACTAACTTCACACACCATCAGGCTTCCAAGCAGCTCTCAAGGAAACTCAGTTTTCACACTCTATGCTTAGTGCCCTTTGAGTGCATTATCTAGGAATGAACCTGGTAGAGCATCCCACACAAACCAATGCTCCACATGCGGGCTTCACATGCCACCAACTCCACATTCACAGGCAACTTCAGCGCCACAGCCGTTTTCAGATAGCCCTCAATGCAAAGGCTCTAGACGCAAATATTGGTGTGAGAGCTAATTCAATCAAGGAACCACTGCATGTTGGTGAAGGGCATATTGAAGAAGGATCAGCCGAGTGGTTCTTGTGGGAGAACAACTCCATTTGGCTCACTAGCTTCACACACCATCAGGCTTCCAAGCAGCTCTCAAGGAAACTCAGTTTTCACACTCTATGCTTAGTGCCCTTTGAGTGCCTAGAACTGAAATGAAGCTTGGTGAGCATCCCACACAAACGAATGCTCCACATGCGGGTTTCACATGCCACCAACTCCACATTCACAGGCAACTTCAGCGCCACAGCCATTTTCAGATAGCCCTCAATGCAAAGGCTCTAGACGCAAATATTGGTGTGAGAGCTAATTCAATCAAGGAAACACTGCATGTTGGTGAAGGGCATATTGAAGAAGGATCAGCCAAGGGGTTCTTGTGGGAGAACAACTCCATTTGGCTCACTAACTTCACACACCATCAGGCTTCCAAGCAGCTCTCAAGGAAACTCAGTTTTCACACTCTATGCTTAGTGCCCTTTCACTGCATTATCTAGGAATGAACCTGGTAGAGCATCCCACACAAACCAATGCTCCACATGCGGGCTTCACATGCCACCAACTCCACATTCACAGGCAACTTCAGCGCCACAGCCGTTTTCAGATAGCCCTCAATGCAAAGGCTCTAGACGCAAATATTGGTGTGAGACCTAATTCAATCAAGGAAACACTGCATGTTGGTGAAGGGCATATTGAAGAAGGATCAGCCGAGTGGTTCTTGTGGGAGAACAACTCCATTTGGCTCACTAACTTCACACACCATCAGGCTTCCAAGCAGCTCTCAAGGAAACTCAGTTTTCACACTCTATGCTTAGTGCCCTTTGAGTGCATTATCTAGGAATGAACCTGGTAGAGCATCCCACACAAACGAATGCTCCACATGCGGGTTTCACATGCCACCAACTCCACATTCACAGGCAACTTCAGCGCCACAGCCGTTTTCAGAAAGCCCTCAATGTAAAGTCTCTAGACGCAAATATTGGTGTGAGAGCTAATTCAATCAAGGAAACACTGCATGTTGGTGAAGGGCATATTGAAGAAGGATCAGCCAAGGGGTTCTTGTGGGAGAACAACTCCATTTGGCTCACTAACGTCGCACACCATCAGGCTTCCAAGCAGCTCTCAAGGAAACTCAGTTTTCACACTCTATGCTTAGTGCCCTTTGAGTGCCTTATCTAAGAATGAATCTAGTAGAGCATCCCACACAAACGAATGCTCCACATGCGGGTTTCACATGCCACCAACTCCACATTCCCAGGCAACTTCAGCGCCACAGCCGTTTTCAGATAGCCCTCAATGCAAAGGCTCTAGACGCAAATATTGGTGTGAGAGCTAATGCAATCAAGGACACACTGCATCTTGCTGAAGGGCATATTGAAGAAGGATCAGCCGAGTGGTTCTTGTGGGAGAACAACTCCATTTGGCTCACTAACTTCACACACCATCAGGCTTCCAAGCAGCTCTTAATGAAACTCAGTTTTCACACTCTATGCTTAGTGACCTTTGTGTGCATTATCTAGGAATGAACCTGGTAGAGCATCCCACACAAACGAATGCTCCACATGCGGGTTTCACATGCCACCAACTCCACATTCACAGGCAACTTCAGCGCCACAGCCGTTTTCAGATAGCCCTCAATGCAAAGGCTCTAGACGCAAATATTGGTGTGAGAGCTAATTCAATCAAGGAAACACTGCATGTTGTTGAAGGGCATATTGAAGAAGGATCAGCCGAGTGGTTCTTGTGGGAGAACAACTCCATTTGGCTCACTAACTTCACACACCATCAGGCTTCCAAGCAGCTCTCAAGGAAACTCAGTTTTCACACTCTATGCTTAGTGCCCTTTGAGTGCATTATCTAGGAATGAACCTGGTAGAGCATCCCACACAAACGAATGCTCCACATGCGGGCTTCACATGCCACCAACTCCACATTCACAGGCAACTTCAGCGCCACAGCCGTTTTCAGATAGCCCTCAATGCAAAGGCTCTAGACGCAAATATTGGTGTGAGAGCTAATTCAATCAAGCAAACACTGCATGTTGGTGAAGGGCATATTGAAGAAGGATCAGCCGAGTGGTTCTTGTGGGAGAACAACTCCATTTGGCTCACTAACTTCACACACCATCAGGCTTCCAAGCAGCTCTCAAGGAAACTCAGTTTTCACACTCTATGCTTAGTGCCCTTTGAGTGCATTATCTAGGAATGAATCTAGCAGAGCATCCCACACAAACGAATGCTCCACATGCGGGTTTCACATGCCACCAACTCCACATTCACAGGCAACTTCAGCGCCACAGCCATTTTCAGATAGCCCTCAATGCAAAGGCTCTAGACGCAAATATTGGTGTGAGAGCTAATTCAATCAAGGAAACACTGCATGTTGGTGAAGGGCATATTGAAGAAGGATCAGCCAAGGGGTTCTTGTGGGAGAACAACTCCATTTGGCTCACTAACTTCGCACACCATCAGGCTTCCAAGCAGCTCTCAAGGAAACTCAGTTTTCACACTGTATGCTTAGTGCCCTTTGAGTGCATTATCTAGGAATGAACCTGGTAGAGCATCCCACACAAACGAATGCTCCACATGCGGGCTTCACATGCCACCAACTCCACATTCACAGGCAACTTCAGCGCCACAGCCGTTTTCACATAGCCCTCAATGCAAAGGCTCTAGACGCAAATATTGGTGTGAGAGCTAATTCAATCAAGCAAACACTGCATGTTGGTGAAGGGCATATTGAAGAAGGATCAGCCGAGTGGTTCTTGTGGGAGAACAACTCCATTTGGCTCACTAACTTCACACACCATCAGGCTTCCAAGCAGCTCTCAAGGAAACTCAGTTTTCACACTCTATGCTTAGTGCCCTTTGAGTGCCTAGGACTGAAATGAAGCTTGGTGAGCATCCCACACAAACGAATGCTCCACATGCGGGTTTCACATGCCACCAACTCCACATTCACAGGCAACTTCAGCGCCACAGCCGTTTTCAGATAGCCCTCAATGCAAAGGCTCTAGACGCAAATATTGGTGTGAGAGCTAATGCAATCAAGGACACACTGCATCTTGCTGAAGGGCATATTGAAGAAGGATCAGCCGAGTGGTTCTTGTGGGAGAACAACTCCATTCGGCTCACTAACTTCACACACCATCAGGCTTCCAAGCAGCTCTCAAGGAAACTCAGTTTTCAGACTCTATGCTTAGTGCCCTTTGAGTGCATTATCTAGGAATGAACCTGGTAGAGCATCCCACACAAACGAATGCTCCACATGCGGGCTTCACATGCCACCAACTCCACATTCACAGGCAACTTCAGCGCCACAGCCGTTTTCAGATAGCCCTCAATGCAAAGGCTCTAGACGCAAATATTGGTGTGAGAGCTAATTCAATCAAGGAAACACTGCATGTTGGTGAAGGGCATATTGAAGAAGGATCAGCCGAGTGGTTCTTGTGGGAGAACAACTCCATTTGGCTCACTAACTTCACACACCATCAGGCTTCCAAGCAGCTCTCAAGGAAACTCAGTTTTCACACTCTATGCTTAGTGCCCTTTGAGTGCATTATCTAGGAATGAATCTAGTAGAGCATCCCACACAAACGAATGCTCCACATGCGGGTTTCACATGCCACCAACTCCACATTCACAGGCAACTTCAGCGCCACAGCCGTTTTCAGATAGCCCTCAATGCAAAGGCTCTAGACGCAAATATTGATGTGAGACCTAATTCAATCAAGGAAACACTGCATGTTGGTGAAGGGCATATTGAAGAAGGATCAGCTGAGTGGTTCTTGTGGGAGAACAACTCCATTTGGCTCACTAACTTCACACACCATCAGGCTTCCAAGCAGCTCTCAAGGAAACTCAGTTTTCACACTCTATGCTTAGTGCCCTTTGAGTGCCTAGGACTGAAATGAAGCTTGGTGAGCATCCCACACAAACGAATGCTCCACATGCGGGTTTCACATGCCACCAACTCCACATTCACAGGCAACTTCAGCGCCACAGCCATTTTCAGATAGCCCTCAATGCAAAGGCTCTAGACGCAAATATTGGTGTGAGAGCTAATTCAATCAAGGAAACACTGCATGTTGGTGAAGGGCATATTGAAGAAGGATCAGCCAAGGGGTTCTTGTGGGAGAACAACTCCATTTGGCTCACTAACTTCGCACACCATCAGGCTTCCAAGCAGCTCTCAAGGAAACTCAGTTTTCACACTCTATGCTTAGTGCCCTTTGAGTGCATTATCTAGGAATGAACCTGGTAGAGCATCCCACACAAACGAATGCTCCACATGCGGGCTTCACATGCCACCAACTCCACATTCACAGGCAACTTCAGCGCCACAGCCGTTTTCACATAGCCCTCAATGCAAAGGCTCTAGACGCAAATATTGGTGTGAGAGCTAATTCAATCAAGCAAACACTGCATGTTGGTGAAGGGCATATTGAAGAAGGATCAGCCGAGTGGTTCTTGTGGGAGAACAACTCCATTTGGCTCACTAACTTCACACACCATCAGGCTTCCAAGCAGCTCTCAAGGAAACTCAGTTTTCACACTCTATGCTTAGTGCCCTTTGAGTGCCTAGGACTGAAATGAAGCTTGGTGAGCATCCCACACAAACGAATGCTCCACATGCGGGTTTCACATGCCACCAACTCCACATTCACAGGCAACTTCAGCGCCACAGCCGTTTTCAGATAGCCCTCAATGCAAAGGCTCTAGACGCAAATATTGGTGTGAGAGCTAATTCAATCAAGGAAACACTGCATGTTGGAGAAGGGCATATTGAAGAAGGATCAGCCAAGGGGTTCTTGTGGGAGAACAACTCTATTTGGCTCACTAACTTCGCACACCATCAGGCTTCCAAGCAGCTCTCAAGGAAACTCAGTTTTCACACTCTATGCTTAGTGCCCTTTGAGTGCATTATCTAGGAATGAACCTGGTAGAGCATCCCACACAAACGAATGCTCCACATGCGGGCTTCACATGCCACCAACTCCACATTCACAGGCAACTTCAGCGCCACAGCCGTTTTCAGATAGCCCTCAATGCAAAGGCTCTAGACGCAAATATTGGTGTGAGAGCTAATTCAATCAAGCAAACACTGCATGTTGGTGAAGGCCATATTGAAGAAGGATCAGCCGAGTGGTTCTTGTGGGAGAACAACTCCATTTGGTTCACTAACTTCACACACCATCAGGCTTCCAAGCAGCTCTCAAGGAAACTCAGTTTTCACACTCTATGCTTAGTGCCTTTTGAGTGCATTATCTAGGAATGAATCTAGTAGAGCATCCCACACAAACGAATGCTCCACATGCGGGTTTCACATGCCACCAACTCCACATTCACAGGCAACTTCAGCGCCACAGCCGTTTTCAGATAGCCCTCAATGCAAAGGCTCTGGACGCAAATATTGGTGTGAGAGCTAATTCAATCAAGGAAACACTGCATGTTGGTGAAGGGCATATTGAAGAAGGATCAGCCGAGTGGTTCTTGTGGGAGAACAACTCCATTTGGCTCACTAGCTTCACACACCATCAGGCTTCCAAGCAGCTCTCAAGGAAACTCAGTTTTCACACTCTAGGCTTAGTGCCCTTTGAGTGCCTAGGACTGAAATGAAGCTTGGTGAGCATCCCACACAAACGAATGCTCCACATGCGGGTTTCACATGCCACCAACTCCACATTCACAGGCAACTTCAGCGCCACAGCCATTTTCAGATAGCCCTCAATGCAAAGGCTCTAGACACAAATATTGGTGTGAGAGCTAATTCAATCAAGGAAACACTGCATGTTGGTGAAGGGCATATTGAAGAAGGATCAGCCAAGGGGTTCTTGTGGGAGAACAACTCCATTTGGCTCACTAACTTCGCACACCATCAGGCTTCCAAGCAGCTCTCAAGGAAACTCAGTTTTCACACTCTATGCTTAGTGCCCTTTGAGTGCATTATCTAGGAATGAACCTGGTAGAGCATCCCACACAAACGAATGCTCCACATGCGGGCTTCACGTGCCACCAACTCAACATTCACAGGCAACTTCAGCGCCACAGCCGTTTTCAGATAGCCCTCAATGCAAAGGCTCTAGACGCAAATATTGGTGTGAGAGCTAATTCAATCAAGCAAACACTGCATGTTGGTGAAGGGCATATTGAAGAAGGATCAGCCGAGTGGTTCTTGTGGGAGAACAACTCCATTTGGCTCACTAACTTCACACACCATCAGGCTTCCAAGCAGCTCTCAAGGAAACTCAGTTTTCACACTCTATGCTTAGTGCCCTTTGAGTGCCTAGGACTGAAATGAAGCTTGGTGAGCATCCCACACAAACGAATGCTCCACATGCGGGTTTCACATGCCACCAACTCCACATTCACAGGCAACTTCAGCGCCACAGCCGTTTTCAGATAGCCCTCAATGCAAAGGCTCTAGACGCAAATATTGGTGTGAGAGCTAATTCAATCAAGGAAACACTGCATGTTGGAGAAGGGCATATTGAAGAAGGATCAGCCGAGTGGTTCTTGTGGGAGAACAACTCCATTTGGCTCACTAACTTCACACACCATCAGGCTTCCAAGCAGCTCTCAAGGAAACTCAGTTTTCACACTCTATGCTTAGTGCCTTTTGAGTGCATTATCTAGGAATGAATCTAGTAGAGCATCCCACACAAACGAATGCTCCACATGCGGGTTTCACATGCCACCAACTCCACATTCACAGGCAACTTCAGCGCCACAGCCGTTTTCAGATAGCCCTCAATGCAAAGGCTCTGGACGCAAATATTGGTGTGAGAGCTAATTCAATCAAGGAAACACTGCATGTTGCTGAAGGGCATATTGAAGAAGGATCAGCCGAGTGGTTCTTGTGGGAGAACAACTCCATTTGGCTCACTAGCTTCACACACCATCAGGCTTCCAAGCAGCTCTCAAGGAAACTCAGTTTTCACACTCTATGCTTAGTGCCCTTTGAGTGCCTAGGACTGAAATGAAGCTTGGTGAGCATCCCACACAAACGAATGCTCCACATGCGGGTTTCACATGCCACCAACTCCACATTCACAGGCAACTTCAGCGCCACAGCCGTTTTCAGATAGCCCTCAATGCAAAGGCTCTAGACGCAAATATTGGTGTGAGAGCTAATTCAATCAAGGAAACACTGCATGTTGTTGAAGGGCATATTGAAGAAGGATCAGCCGAGTGGTTCTTGTGGGAGAACAACTCCATTTGGCTCACTAACTTCACACACCATCAGGCTTCCAAGCAGCTCTCAAGGAAACTCAGTTTTCACACTCTATGCTTAGTGCCCTTTGAGTGCATTATCTAGGAATGAACCTGGTAGAGCATCCCACACAAACGAATGCTCCACATGCGGGCTTCACATGCCACCAACTCCACATTCACAGGCAACTTCAGCGCCACAGCCGTTTTCAGATAGCCCTCAATGCAAAGGCTCTAGACGCAAATATTGATGTGAGAGCTAATTCAATCAAGCAAACACTGCATGTTGGTGAAGGTCATATTGAAGAAGGATCAGCCGAGTGGTTCTTGTGGGAGAACAACTCCATTTGGCTCACTAACTTCACACACCATCAGGCTTCCAAGCAGCTCTCAAGGAAACTCAGTTTTCACACTCTATGCTTAGTGCCCTTTGAGTGCATTATCTAGGAATGAATCTAGCAGAGCATCCCACACAAACGAATGCTCCACATGCGGGTTTCACATGCCACCAACTCCACATTCACAGGCAACTTCAGCGCCACAGCCGTTTTCAGATAGCCCTCAATGCAAAGGCTCTAGACGCAAATATTGGTGTGAGACCTAATTCAATCAAGGAAACACTGCATGTTGGTGAAGGGCATATTGAAGAAGGATCAGCCGAGTGGTTCTTGTGGGAGAACAACTCCATTTGGCTCACTAACTTCACACACCATCAGGCTTCCAAGCAGCTCTCAAGGAAACTCAGTTTTCACACTCTATCCTTAGTGCCTTTTGAGTGCATTATCTAGGAATGAATCTAGTAGAGCATCCCACACAAACGAATGCTCCACATGCGGGTTTCACATGCCACCAACTCCACATTCACAGGCAACTTCAGCGCCACAGCCGTTTTCAGATAGCCCTCAATGCAAAGGCTCTAGACGCAAATATTGGTGTGAGAGCTAATTCAATCAAGGAAACACTGCATGTTGGTGAAGGGCATATTGAAGAAGGATCAGCCGAGTGGTTCTTGTGGGAGAACAACTCCATTTGGCTCACTAGCTTCACACACCATCAGGCTTCCAAGCAGCTCTCAAGGAAACTCAGTTTTCACACTCTATGCTTAGTGCCCTTTGAGTGCCTAGGACTGAAATGAAGCTTGGTGAGCATCCCACACAAACGAATGCTCCACATGCGGGTTTCACATGCCACCAACTCCACATTCACAGGCAACTTCAGCGCCACAGCCATTTTCAGATAGCCCTCAATGCAAAGGCTCTAGTCGCAAATATTGGTGTGAGAGCTAATTCAATCAAGGAAACACTGCATGTTGGTGAAGGGCATATTGAAGAAGGATCAGCCAAGGGGTTCTTGTGGGAGAACAACTCTATTTGGCTCACTAACTTCGCACACCATCAGGCTTCCAAGCAGCTCTCAAGGAAACTCAGTTTTCACACTCTATGCTTAGTGCCCTTTGAGTGCATTATCTAGGAATGAACCTGGTAGAGCATCCCACACAAACGAATGCTCCACATGCGGGCTTCACATGCCACCAACTCCACATTCACAGGCAACTTCAGCGCCACAGCCGTTTTCAGATAGCCCTCAATGCAAAGGCTCTAGACGCAAATATTGGTGTGAGAGCTAATTCAATCAAGCAAACACTGCATGTTGGTGAAGGGCATATTGAAGAAGGATCAGCCGAGTGGTTCTTGTGGGAGAACAACTCCATTTGGCTCACTAACTTCACACACCATCAGGCTTCCAAGCAGCTCTCAAGGAAACTCAGTTTTCACACTCTATGCTTAGTGCCTTTTGAGTGCATTATCTAGGAATGAATCTAGTAGAGCATCCCACACAAACGAATGCTCCACATGCGGGTTTCACATGCCACCAACTCCACATTCACAGGCAACTTCAGCGCCACAGCCGTTTTCAGATAGCCCTCAATGCAAAGGCTCTGGACGCAAATATTGGTGTGAGAGCTAATTCAATCAAGGAAACACTGCATGTTGCTGAAGGGCATATTGAAGAAGGATCAGCCGAGTGGTTCTTGTGGGAGAACAACTCCATTTGGCTCACTAGCTTCACACACCATCAGGCTTCCAAGCAGCTCTCAAGGAAACTCAGTTTTCACACTCTAGGCTTAGTGCCCTTTGAGTGCCTAGGACTGAAATGAAGCTTGGTGAGCATCCCACACAAACGAATGCTCCACATGCGGGTTTCACATGCCACCAACTCCACATTCACAGGCAACTTCAGCGCCACAGCCATTTTCAGATAGCCCTCAATGCAAAGGCTCTAGACACAAATATTGGTGTGAGAGCTAATTCAATCAAGGAAACACTGCATGTTGGTGAAGGGCATATTGAAGAAGGATCAGCCAAGGGGTTCTTGTGGGAGAACAACTCCATTTGGCTCACTAACTTCGCACACCATCAGGCTTCCAAGCAGCTCTCAAGGAAACTCAGTTTTCACACTCTATGCTTAGTGCCCTTTGAGTGCATTATCTAGGAATGAACCTGGTAGAGCATCCCACACAAACGAATGCTCCACATGCGGGCTTCACGTGCCACCAACTCAACATTCACAGGCAACTTCAGCGCCACAGCCGTTTTCAGATAGCCCTCAATGCAAAGGCTCTAGACGCAAATATTGGTGTGAGAGCTAATTCAATCAAGCAAACACTGCATGTTGGTGAAGGGCATATTGAAGAAGGATCAGCCGAGTGGTTCTTGTGGGAGAACAACTCCATTTGGCTCACTAACTTCACACACCATCAGGCTTCCAAGCAGCTCTCAAGGAAACTCAGTTTTCACACTCTATGCTTAGTGCCCTTTGAGTGCATTATCTAGGAATGAACCTGGTAGAGCATCCCACACAAACGAATGCTCCACATGCGGGTTTCACATGCCACCAACTCCACATTCACAGGCAACTTCAGCGCCACAGCCGTTTTCAGATAGCCCTCAATGCAAAGGCTCTAGACGCAAATATTGGTGTGAGAGCTAATTCAATCAAGGAAACACTGCATGTTGTTGAAGGGCATATTGAAGAAGGATCAGCCGAGTGGTTCTTGTGGGAGAACAACTCCATTTGGCTCACTAACTTCACACACCATCAGGCTTCCAAGCAGCTCTTAACGAAACTCAGTTTTCACACTCTATGCTTAGTGACCTTTGTGTGCATTATCTAGGAATGAACCTGGTAGAGCATCCCACACAAACGAATGCTCCACATGCGGGTTTCACATGCCACCAACTCCACATTCACAGGCAACTTCAGTGCCACAGCCGTTTTCAGATAGCCCTCAATGCAAAGGCTCTAGACGCAAATATTGGTGTGAGAGCTAATTCAATCAAGGAAACACTGCATGTTGGTGAAGGGCATATTGAAGAAGGATCAGCCGAGTGGTTCTTGTGGGAGAACAACTCCATTTGGCTCACTAACTTCACACACCATCAGGCTTCCAAGCAGCTCTCAAGGAAACTCAGTTTTCACACTCTATGCTTAGTGCCCTTTGAGTGCCTAGGACTGAAATGAAGCTTGGTGAGCATCCCACACAAACGAATGCTCCACATGCGGGTTTCACATGCCACCAACTCCACATTCACAGGCAACTTCAGCGCCACAGCCGTTTTCAGATAGCCCTCAATGCAAAGGCTCTAGACGCAAATATTGGTGTGAGAGCTTATTCAATCAAGGAAACACTGCATGTTGGTGAAGGGCATATTGAAGAAGGATCAGCCGAGTGGTTCTTGTGGGAGAACAACTCCATTTGGCTCACTAACTTCACACACCATCAGGCTTCCAAGCAGCTCTCAAGGAAACTCAGTTTTCACACTCTATGCTTAGTGCCCTTTGAGTGCATTATCTAGGAATGAACCTGGTAGAGCATCCCACACAAACGAATGCTCCACATGCGGGCTTCACATGCCACCAACTCCACATTCACAGGCAACTTCAGCGCCACAGCCGTTTTCAGATAGCCCTCAATGCAAAGGCTCTAGACGCAAATATTGGTGTGAGACCTAATTCAATCAAGGAAACACTGCATGTTGGTGAAGGGCATATTGAAGAAGGATCAGCCGAGTGGTTCTTGTGGGAGAACAACTCCATTTGGCTCACTAACTTCACACACCATCAGGCTTCCAAGCAGCTCTCAAGGAAACTCAGTTTTCACACTCTATGCTTAGTGCCCTTTGAGTGCTTTATCTGGGAATGAATCTAGTAGAGCATCCCACACAAACGAATGCTCCACATGCGGGTTTCACATGCCACCAACTCCACATTCACAGGCAACTTCAGCGCCACAGCCGTTTTCACATAGCCCTCAATGCAAAGGCTCTAGACGCAAATATTGGTGTGAGAGCTAATTCAATCAAGGAAACACTGCATGTTGGTGAAGGGCATATTGAAGAAGGATCAGCCGAGTGGTTCTTGTGGGAGAACAACTCCATTTGGCTCACTAGCTTCACACACCATCAGGCTTCCAAGCAGCTCTCAAGGAAACTCAGTTTTCACACTCTATGCTTAGTGCCCTTTGAGTGCCTAGGACTGAAATGAAGCTTGGTGAGCATCCCACACAAACGAATGCTCCACATGCGGGTTTCACATGCCACCAACTCCACATTCACAGGCAACTTCAGCGCCACAGCCATTTTCAGATAGCCCTCAATGCAAAGGCTCTAGACGCAAATATTGGTGTGAGAGCTAATTCAATCAAGGAAACACTGCATGTTGGTGAAGGGCATATTGAAGAAGGATCAGCCAAGGGGTTCTTATGGGAGAACAACTCCATTTGGCTCACTAACTTCGCACACCATCAGGCTTCCAAGCAGCTCTCAAGGAAACTCAGTTTTCACACTCTATGCTTAGTGCCCTTTGAGTGCATTATCTAGGAATGAACCTGGTAGAGCATCCCACACAAAGGAATGCTCCACATGCGGGTTTCACATGCCACCAACTCCACATTCACAGGCAACTTCAGCGCCACAGCCGTTTTCAGATAGCCCTCAATGCAAAGGCTCTAGACGCAAATATTGGTGTGAGAGCTAATGCAATCAAGGACACACTGCATCTTGCTGAAGGGCATATTGAAGAAGGATCAGCCGAGTGGTTCTTGTGGGAGAACAACTCCATTTGGCTCACTAACTTCACACACCATCAGGCTTCCAAGCAGCTCTTAATGAAACTCAGTTTTCACACTCTATGCTTAGTGACCTTTGTGTGCATTATCTAGGAATGAACCTGGTAGAGCATCCCACACAAACGAATGCTCCACATGCGGGTTTCACATGCCACCAACTCCACATTCACAGGCAACTTCAGCGCCACAGCCGTTTTCAGATAGCCCTCAATGCAAAGGCTCTAGACGCAAATATTGGTGTGAGAGCTAATTCAATCAAGGAAACACTGCATGTTGTTGAAGGGCATATTGAAGAAGGATCAGCCGAGTGGTTCTTGTGGGAGAACAACTCCATTTGGCTCACTAACTTCACACACCATCAGGCTTCCAAGCAGCTCTCAAGGAAACTCAGTTTTCACACTCTATGCTTAGTGCCCTTTGAGTGCATTATCTAGGAATGAACCTGGTAGAGCATCCCACACAAACCAATGCTCCACATGCGGGCTTCACATGCCACCAACTCCACATTCACAGGCAACTTCAGCGCCACAGCCGTTTTCAGATAGCCCTCAATGCAAAGGCTCTAGACGCAAATATTGGTGTGAGAGCTAATTCAATCAAGCAAACACTGCATGTTGGTGAAGGGCATATTGAAGAAGGATCAGCCGAGTGGTTCTTGTGGGAGAACAACTCCATTTGGCTCACTAACTTCACACACCATCAGGCTTCCAAGCAGCTCTCAAGGAAACTCAGTTTTCACACTCTATGCTTAGTGCCCTTTGAGTGCATTATCTAGGAATGAATCTAGCAGAGCATCCCACACAAACGAATGCTCCACATGCGGGCTTCACATGCCACCAACTCCACATTCACAGGCAACTTCAGCGCCACAGCCGTTTTCAGATAGCCCTCAATGCAAAGGCTCTAGACGCAAATATTGGTGTGAGACCTAATTCAATCAAGGAAACACTGCATGTTGGTGAAGGGCATATTGAAGAAGGATCAGCCGAGTGGTTCTTGTGGGAGAACAACTCCATTTGGCTCACTAACTTCACACACCATCAGGCTTCCAAGCAGCTCTCAAGGAAACTCAGTTTTCACACTCTATGCTTAGTGCCCTTTGAGTGCTTTATCTGGGAATGAATCTAGTAGAGCATCCCACACAAACGAATGCTCCACATGCGGGTTTCACATGCCACCAACTCCACATTCACAGGCAACTTCAGCGCCACAGCCGTTTTCACATAGCCCTCAATGCAAAGGCTCTAGACGCAAATATTGGTGTGAGAGCTAATTCAATCAAGGAAACACTGCATGTTGGTGAAGGGCATATTGAAGAAGGATCAGCCGAGTGGTTCTTGTGGGAGAACAACTCCATTTGGCTCACTAGCTTCACACACCATCAGGCTTCCAAGCAGCTCTCAAGGAAACTCAGTTTTCACACTCTATGCTTAGTGCCCTTTGAGTGCCTAGGACTGAAATGAAGCTTGGTGAGCATCCCACACAAACGAATGCTCCACATGCGGGTTTCACATGCCACCAACTCCACATTCACAGGCAACTTCAGCGCCACAGCCATTTTCAGATAGCCCTCAATGCAAAGGCTCTAGACGCAAATATTGGTGTGAGAGCTAATTCAATCAAGGAAACACTGCATGTTGGTGAAGGGCATATTGAAGAAGGATCAGCCAAGGGGTTCTTATGGGAGAACAACTCCATTTGGCTCACTAACTTCGCACACCATCAGGCTTCCAAGCAGCTCTCAAGGAAACTCAGTTTTCACACTCTATGCTTAGTGCCCTTTGAGTGCATTATCTAGGAATGAACCTGGTAGAGCATCCCACACAAAGGAATGCTCCACATGCGGGTTTCACATGCCACCAACTCCACATTCACAGGCAACTTCAGCGCCACAGCCGTTTTCAGATAGCCCTCAATGCAAAGGCTCTAGACGCAAATATTGGTGTGAGAGCTAATGCAATCAAGGACACACTGCATCTTGCTGAAGGGCATATTGAAGAAGGATCAGCCGAGTGGTTCTTGTGGGAGAACAACTCCATTTGGCTCACTAACTTCACACACCATCAGGCTTCCAAGCAGCTCTTAATGAAACTCAGTTTTCACACTCTATGCTTAGTGACCTTTGTGTGCATTATCTAGGAATGAACCTGGTAGAGCATCCCACACAAACGAATGCTCCACATGCGGGTTTCACATGCCACCAACTCCACATTCACAGGCAACTTCAGCGCCACAGCCGTTTTCAGATAGCCCTCAATGCAAAGGCTCTGGACGCAAATATTGGTGTGAGAGCTAATTCAATCAAGGAAACACTGCATGTTGTTGAAGGGCATATTGAAGAAGGATCAGCCGAGTGGTTCTTGTGGGAGAACAACTCCATTTGGCTCACTAACTTCACACACCATCAGGCTTCCAAGCAGCTCTCAAGGAAACTCAGTTTTCACACTCTATGCTTAGTGCCCTTTGAGTGCATTATCTAGGAATGAACCTGGTAGAGCATCCCACACAAACCAATGCTCCACATGCGGGCTTCACATGCCACCAACTCCACATTCACAGGCAACTTCAGCGCCACAGCCGTTTTCAGATAGCCCTCAATGCAAAGGCTCTAGACGCAAATATTGGTGTGAGAGCTAATTCAATCAAGCAAACACTGCATGTTGGTGAAGGGCATATTGAAGAAGGATCAGCCGAGTGGTTCTTGTGGGAGAACAACTCCATTTGGCTCACTAACTTCACACACCATCAGGCTTCCAAGCAGCTCTCAAGGAAACTCAGTTTTCACACTCTATGCTTAGTGCCCTTTGAGTGCATTATCTAGGAATGAATCTAGCAGAGCATCCCACACAAACGAATGCTCCACATGCGGGTTTCACATGCCACCAACTCCACATTCACAGGCAACTTCAGCGCCACAGCCGTTTTCAGATAGCCCTCAATGCAAAGGCTCTAGATGCAAATATTGGTGTGAGACCTAATTCAATCAAGGAAACACTGCATGTTGGTGAAGGGCATATTGAAGAAGGATCAGCCGAGTGGTTCTTGTGGGAGAACAACTCCATTTGGCTCACTAACTTCACACACCATCAGGCTTCCAAGCAGCTCTCAAGGAAACTCAGTTTTCACACTCTATGCTTAGTGCCCTTTCACTGCATTATCTAGGAATGAACCTGGTAGAGCATCCCACACAAACGAATGCTCCACATGCGGGTTTCACATGCCACCAACTCCACATTCACAGGCAACTTCAGCGCCACAGCCGTTTTCAGATAGCCCTCAATGCAAAGGCTCTAGACGCAAATATTGGTGTGAGAGCTAATTCAATCAAGGAAACACTGCATGTTGGTGAAGGGCATATTGAAGAAGGATCAGCCGAGTGGTTTTTGTGGGAGAACAACTCCATTTGGCTCACTAACTTCACACACCATCAGGCTTCCAAGCAGCTCTTAACGAAACTCAGTTTTCACACTCTATGCTTAGTGCCCTTTGAGTGTCTAGGACTGAAATGAAGCTTGGTGAGCATCCCACACAAACGAATGCTCCACATGCGGGTTTCACATGCCACCAACTCCACATTCACAGGCAACTTCAGTGCCACAGCCGTTTTCAGATAGCCCTCAATGCAAAGGCTCTAGACGCAAATATTGGTGTGAGAGCTAATTCAATCAAGGAAACACTGCATGTTGGTGAAGGGCATATTGAAGAAGGATCAGTCAAGGGGTTCTTGTGGGAGAACAACTCTATTTGGCTCACTAACTTCGCACACCATCAGGCTTCCAAGCAGCTCTCAAGGAAACTCAGTTTTCACACTCTATGCTTAGTGCCCTTTGAGTGCATTATCTAGGAATGAACCTAGTAGAGCATCCCACACAAACGAATGCTCCACATGCGGGTTTCACATGCCACCAACTCCACATTCACAGGCAACTTCAGCGCCACAGCCGTTTTCACATAGCCCTCAATGCAAAGGCTCTAGACGCAAATATTGGTGTGAGAGCTAATTCAATCAAGGAAACACTGCATGTTGGTGAAGGGCATATTGAAGAAGGATCAGCCGAGTGGTTCTTGTGGGAGAACAACTCCATTTGGCTCACTAGCTTCACACACCATCAGGCTTCCAAGCAGCTCTCAAGGAAACTCAGTTTTCACACTCTATGCTTAGTGCCCTTTGAGTGCCTAGGACTGAAATGAAGCTTGGTGAGCATCCCACACAAACGAATGCTCCACATGCGGGTTTCACATGCCACCAACTCCACATTCACAGGCAACTTCAGCGCCACAGCCATTTTCAGATAGCCCTCAATGCAAAGGCTCTAGTCGCAAATATTGGTGTGAGAGCTAATTCAATCAAGGAAACACTGCATGTTGGTGAAGGGCATATTGAAGAAGGATCAGCCAAGGGGTTCTTGTGGGAGAACAACTCTCTTTGGCTCACTAACTTCGCACACCATCAGGCTTCCAAGCAGCTCTCAAGGAAACTCAGTTTTCACACTCTATGCTTAGTGCCCTTTGAGTGCATTATCTAGGAATGAACCTGGTAGAGCATCCCACACAAACGAATGCTCCACATGCGGGCTTCACATGCCACCAACTCCACATTCACAGGCAACTTCAGCGCCACAGCCGTTTTCACATAGCCCTCAATGTAAAGGCTCTAGACGCAAATATTGGTGTGAGAGCTAATTCAATCAAGCAAACACTGCATGTTGGTGAAGGCCATATTGAAGAAGGATCAGCCGAGTGGTTCTTGTGGGAGAACAACTCCATTTGGCTCACTAACTTCACACACCATCAGGCTTCCAAGCAGCTCTCAAGGAAACTCAGTTTTCACACTCTATGCTTAGTGCCTTTTGAGTGCATTATCTAGGAATGAATCTAGTAGAGCATCCCACACAAACGAATGCTCCACATGCGGGTTTCACATGCCACCAACTCCACATTCACAGGCAACTTCAGCGCCAAAGCCGTTTTCAGATAGCCCTCAATGCAAAGGCTCTGGACGCAAATATTGGTGTGAGACCTAATTCAATCAAGGAAACACTGCATGTTGGTGAAGGGCATATTGAAGAAGGATCAGCCGAGTGGTTCTTGTGGGAGAACAACTCCATTTGGCTCACTAGCTTCACACACCATCAGGCTTCCAAGCAGCTCTCAAGGAAACTCAGTTTTCACACTCTATGCTTAGTGCCCTTTGAGTGCCTAGGACTGAAATGAAGCTTGGTGAGCATCCCACACAAACGAATGCTCCACATGCGGGTTTCACATGCCACCAACTCCACATTCACAGGCAACTTCAGCGCCACAGCCGTTTTCAGATAGCCCTCAATGCAAAGGCTCTAGACGCAAATATTGGTGTGAGAGCTAATTCAATCAAGGAAACACTGCATGTTGGTGAAGGGCATATTGAAGAAGGATCAGCCAAGGGGTTCTTGTGGGAGAACAACTCCATTTGGCTCACTAACTTCGCACACCATCAGGCTTCCAAGCAGCTCTCAAGGAAACTCAGTTTTCACACTCTATGCTTAGTGCCCTTTGAGTGCATTATCTAGGAATGAACCTGGTAGAGCATCCCACACAAACGAATGCTCCACATGCGGGCTTCACATGCCACCAACTCAACATTCACAGGCAACTTCAGCGCCACAGCCGTTTTCAGATAGCCCTCAATGCAAAGGCTCTAGACGCAAATATTGGTGTGAGAGCTAATTCAATCAAGCAAACACTGCATGTTGGTGAAGGGCATATTGAAGAAGGATCAGCCGAGTGGTTCTTGTGGGAGAACAACTCCATTTGGCTCACTAACTTCACACACCATCAGGCTTCCAAGCAGCTCTCAAGGAAACTCAGTTTTCACACTCTATGCTTAGTGCCCTTTGAGTGCCTAGGACTGAAATGAAGCTTGGTGAGCATCCCACACAAACGAATGCTCCACATGCGGGTTTCACATGCCACCAACTCCACATTCACAGGCAACTTCAGCGCCACAGCCGTTTTCACATAGCCCTCAATGCAAAGGCTCTAGACGCAAATATTGGTGTGAGAGCTAATTCAATCAAGGAAACACTGCATGTTGTTGAAGGGCATATTGAAGAAGGATCAGCCGAGTGGTTCTTGTGGGAGAACAACTCCATTTGGCTCACTAACTTCACACACCATCAGGCTTCCAAGCAGCTCTCAAGGAAACTCAGTTTTCACACTCTATGCTTAGTGCCTTTTGAGTGCATTATCTAGGAATGAATCTAGTAGAGCATCCCACACAAACGAATGCTCCACATGCGGGTTTCACATGCCACCAACTCCACATTCACAGGCAACTTCAGCGCCACAGCCGTTTTCAGATAGCCCTCAATGCAAAGGCTCTAGACGCAAATATTGGTGTGAGAGCTAATTCAATCAAGGAACCACTGCATGTTGGTGAAGGGCATATTGAAGAAGGATCAGCCGAGTGGTTCTTGTGGGAGAACAACTCCATTTGGCTCACTAGCTTCACACACCATCAGGCTTCCAAGCAGCTCTCAAGGAAACTCAGTTTTCACACTCTATGCTTAGTGCCTTTTGAGTGCATTATCTAGGAATGAATCTAGTAGAGCATCCCACACAAACGAATGCTCCACATGCGGGTTTCACATGCCACCAACTCCACATTCACAGGCAACTTCAGCGCCACAGCCGTTTTCAGATAGCCCTCAATGCAAAGGCTCTGGACGCAAATATTGGTGTGAGAGCTAATTCAATCAAGGAAACACTGCATGTTGGTGAAGGGCATATTGAAGAAGGATCAGCCGAGTGGTTCTTGTGGGAGAACAACTCCATTTGGCTCACTAGCTTCACACACCATCAGGCTTCCAAGCAGCTCTCAAGGAAACTCAGTTTTCACACTCTATGCTTAGTGCCCTTTGAGTGCATTATCTAGGAATGAACCTGGTAGAGCATCCCACACAAACGAATGCTCCACATGCGGGCTTCACATGCCACCAACTCCACATTCACAGGCAACTTCAGCGCCACAGCCGTTTTCAGATAGCCCTCAATGCAAAGGCTCTAGACGCAAATATTGGTGTGAGAGCTAATTCAATCAAGCAAACACTGCATGTTGGTGAAGGGCATATTGAAGAAGGATCAGCCGAGTGGTTCTTGTGGGAGAACAACTCCATTTGGCTCACTAACTTCACACACCATCAGGCTTCCAAGCAGCTCTCAAGGAAACTCAGTTTTCACACTCTATGCTTAGTGCCCTTTCACTGCATTATCTAGGAATGAACCTGGTAGAGCATCCCACACAAACGAATGCTCCACATGCGGGTTTCACATGCCACCAACTCCACATTCACAGGCAACTTCAGCGCCACAGCCGTTTTCAGATAGCCCTCAATGCAAAGGCTCTAGACGCAAATATTGGTGTGAGAGCTAATTCAATCAAGGAACCACTGCATGTTGGTGAAGGGCATATTGAAGAAGGATCAGCCGAGTGGTTCTTGTGGGAGAACAACTCCATTTGGCTCACTAACTTCACACACCATCAGGCTTCCAAGCAGCTCTTAACGAAACTCAGTTTTCACACTCTATGCTTAGTGACCTTTGTGTGCATTATCTAGGAATGAACCTGGTAGAGCATCCCACACAAACGAATGCTCCACATGCGGGTTTCACATGCCACCAACTCCACATTCACAGGCAACTTCAGTGCCACAGCCGTTTTCAGATAGCCCTCAATGCAAAGGCTCTAGACGCAAATATTGGTGTGAGAGCTAATTCAATCAAGGAAACACTGCATGTTGGTGAAGGGCATATTGAAGAAGGATCAGAATCGTGGTTCTTGTGGGAGAACAACTCCATTTGGCTCACTAACTTCACACACCATCAGGCTTCCAAGCAGCTCTCAAGGAAACTCAGTTTTCACACTCTATGCTTAGTGCCCTTTGAGTGCCTAGGACTGAAATGAAGCTTGGTGAGCATCCCACACAAACGAATGCTCCACATGCGGGTTTCACATGCCACCAACTCCACATTCACAGGCAACTTCAGCGCCACAGCCGTTTTCAGATAGCCCTCAATGCAAACGCTCTAGACGCAAATATTGGTGTGAGAGCTAATTCAATCAAGGAAACACTGCATGTTGGTGAAGGGCATATTGAAGAAGGATCAGCCGAGTGGTTCTTGTGGGAGAACAACTCCATTTGGCTCACTAGCTTCACACACCATCAGGCTTCCAAGCAGCTCTCAAGGAAACTCAGTTTTCACACTCTATGCTTAGTGCCCTTTGAGTGCATTATCTAGGAAGGAATCTGGTAGAGCATCCCACACAAACGAATGCTCCACATGCGGGTTTCACATGCCACCAACTCCACATTCACAGGCAACTTCAGCGCCACAGCCGTTTTCAGATAGCCCTCAATGCAAAGGCTCTAGACGCCAATATTGGTGTGAGAGCTAATTCAATCAAGGAACCACTGCATGTTGGTGAAGGGCATATTGAAGAAGGATCAGCCGAGTGGTTCTTGTGGGAGAACAACTCCATTTGGCTCACTAACTTCACACACCATCAGGCTTCCAAGCAGCTCTCAAGGAAACTCAGTTTTCACACTCTATGCTTAGTGCCCTTTGAGTGCCTAGGACTGAAATGAAGCTTGGTGAGCATCCCACACAAACGAATGCTCCACATGCGGGTTTCACATGCCACCAACTCCACATTCACAGGCAACTTCAGTTCCACAGCCGTTTTCAGATAGCCCTCAATGCAAAGGCTCTAGACGCAAATATTGGTGTGAGAGCTAATTCAATCAAGGAAACACTGCATGTTGGTGAAGGGCATATTGAAGAAGGATCAGCCGAGTGGTTCTTGTGGGAGAACAACTCCATTTGGCTCACTAACTTCACACACCATCAGGCTTCCAAGCAGCTCTCAAGGAAACTCAGTTTTCACACTCTATGCTTAGTGCCCTTTGAGTGCCTAGGACTGAAATGAAGCTTGGTGAGCATCCCACACAAACGAATGCTCCACATGCGGGTTTCACATGCCACCAACTCCACATTCACAGGCAACTTCAGTGCCACAGCCGTTTTCAGATAGCCCTCAATGCAAAGGCTCTAGACGCAAATATTGGTGTGAGAGCTAATTCAATCAAGGAACCACTGCATGTTGGTGAAGGGCATATTGAAGAAGGATCAGAATCGTGGTTCTTGTGGGAGAACAACTCCATTTGGCTCACTAACTTCACACACCATCAGGCTTCCAAGCAGCTCTCAAGGAAACTCAGTTTTCACACTCTATGCTTAGTGCCCTTTGAGTGCCTAGGACTGAAATGAAGGTTGGTGAGCATCCCACACAAACGAATGCTCCACATGCGGGTTTCACATGCCACCAACTCCACATTCACAGGCAACTTCAGCGCCACAGCCATTTTCAGATAGCCCTCAATGCAAAGGCTCTAGACGCAAATATTGGTGTGAGAGCTAATTCAATCAAGGAAACACTGCATGTTGGTGAAGGGCATATTGAAGAAGGATCAGCCGAGTGGTTCTTGTGGGAGAACAACTCCATTTGGCTCACTAACTTCACACACCATCAGGCTTCCAAGCAGCTCTCAAGGAAACTCAGTTTTCACACTCTATGCTTAGTGCCCTTTGAGTGCATTATCTAGGAATGAACCTGGTAGAGCATCCCACACAAACGAATGTTCCACATGCGGGTTTCACATGCCACCAACTCCACATTCACAGGCAACTTCAGCGCCACAGCCGTTTTCAGATAGCCCTCAATGCAAAGGCTCTAGACGCAAATATTGGTGTGAGAGCTAATTCAATCAAGGAAACACTGCATGTTGGTGAAGGGCATATTGAAGAAGGATCAGCCGAGTGGTTCTTGTGGGAGAACAACTCCATTTGGCTCACTAACTTCACACACCATCAGGCTTCCAAGCAGCTCTCAAGGAAACTCAGTTTTCACACTCTATGCTTAGTGCCTTTTGAGTGCATTATCTAGGAATGAATCTAGTAGAGCATCCCACACAAACGAATGCTCCACATGCGGGTTTCACATGCCACCAACTCCACATTCACAGGCAACTTCAGCGCCACAGCCGTTTTCAGATAGCCCTCAATGCAAAGGCTCTAGACGCAAATATTGGTGTGAGAGCTAATTCAATCAAGGAACCACTGCATGTTGCTGAAGGGCATATTGAAGAAGGATCAGCCGAGTGGTTCTTGTGGGAGAACAACTCCATTTGGCTCACTAGCTTCACACACCATCAGGCTTCTAAGCAGCTCTCAAGGAAACTCAGTTTTCACACTCTATGCTTAGTGCCTTTTGAGTGCATTATCTAGGAATGAATCTAGTAGAGCATCCCACACAAACGAATGCTCCACATGCGGGTTTCACATGCCACCAACTCCACATTCACAGGCAACTTCAGCGCCACAGCCGTTTTCAGATAGCCCTCAATGCAAAGGCTCTGGACGCAAATATTGGTGTGAGAGCTAATTCAATCAAGGAAACACTGCATGTTGGTGAAGGGCATATTGAAGAAGGATCAGCCGAGTGGTTCTTGTGGGAGAACAACTCCATTTGGCTCACTAGCTTCACACACCATCAGGCTTCCAAGCAGCTCTCAAGGAAACTCAGTTTTCACACTCTATGCTTAGTGCCCTTTGAGTGCCTAGGACTGACATGAAGCTTGGTGAGCATCCCACACAAACGAATGCTCCACATGCGGGTTTCACATGCCACCAACTCCACATTCACAGGCAACTTCAGCGCCACAGCCATTTTCAGATAGCCCTCAATGCAAAGGCTCTAGACGCAAATATTGGTGTGAGAGCTAATTCAATCAAGGAAACACTGCATGTTGGTGAAGGGCATATTGAAGAAGGATCAGCCAAGGGGTTCTTGTGGGAGAACAACTCCATTTGGCTCACTAACTTCGCACACCATCAGGCTTCCAAGCAGCTCTCAAGGAAACTCAGTTTTCACACTCTATGCTTAGTGCCCTTTGAGTGCATTATCTAGGATTGAACCTGGTAGAGCATCCCACACAAACGAATGCTCCACATGCGGGCTTCACATGCCACCAACTCCACATTCACAGGCAACTTCAGCGCCACAGCCGTTTTCAGATAGCCCTCAATGCAAAGGCTCTAGACGCAAATATTGGTGTGAGAGCTAATTCAATCAAGCAAACACTGCATGTTGGTGAAGGGCATATTGAAGAAGGATCAGCCGAGTGGTTCTTGTGGGAGAACAACTCCATTTGGCTCACTAACTTCACACACCATCAGGCTTCCAAGCAGCTCTCAAGGAAACTCAGTTTTCACACTCTATGCTTAGTGCCCTTTCACTGCATTATCTAGGAATGAACCTGGTAGAGCATCCCACACAAACGAATGCTCCACATGCGGGTTTCACATGCCACCAACTCCACATTCACAGGCAACTTCAGCGCCACAGCCGTTTTCAGATAGCCCTCAATGCAAAGGCTCTAGACGCAAATATTGGTGTGAGAGCTAATTCAATCAAGGAACCACTGCAAGTTGGTGAAGGGCATATTGAAGAAGGATCAGCCGAGTGGTTCTTGTGGGAGAACAACTCCATTTGGCTCACTAACTTCACACACCATCAGGCTTCCAAGCAGCTCTTAACGAAACTCAGTTTTCACACTCTATGCTTAGTGACCTTTGTGTGCATTATCTAGGAATGAACCTGGTAGAGCATCCCACACAAACGAATGCTCCACATGCGGGTTTCACATGCCACCAACTCCACATTCACAGGCAACTTCAGTGCCACAGCCGTTTTCAGATAGCCCTCAATGCAAAGGCTCTAGACGCAAATATTGGTGTGAGAGCTAATTCAATCAAGGAAACACTGCATGTTGGTGAAGGGCATATTGAAGAAGGATCAGCCGAGTGGTTCTTGTGGGAGAACAACTCCATTTGGCTCACTAACTTCACACACCATCAGGCTTCCAAGCAGCTCTCAAGGAAACTCAGTTTTCACACTCTATGCTTAGTGCCTTTTGAGTGCATTATCTAGTAATGAATCTAGTAGAGCATCCCACACAAACGAATGCTCCACATGCGGGTTTCACATGCCACCAACTCCACATTCACAGGCAACTTCAGCGCCACAGCCGTTTTCAGATAGCCCTCAATGCAAAGGCTCTAGACGCAAATATTGGTGTGAGAGCTAATTCAATCAAGGAAACACTGCATGTTGCTGAAGTGCATATTGAAGAAGGATCAGCCGAGTGGTTCTTGTGGGAGAACAACTCCATTTGGCTCACTAGCTTCACACACCATCAGGCTTCCAAGCAGCTCTCAAGGAAACTCAGTTTTCACACTCTATGCTTAGTGCCCTTTGAGTGCATTATCTAGGAAGGAATCTGGTAGAGCATCCCACACAAACGAATGCTCCACATGCGGGTTTCACATGCCACCAACTCCACATTCACAGGCAACTTCAGCGCCACAGCCGTTTTCAGATAGCCCTCAATGCAAAGGCTCTAGACGCCAATATTGGTGTGAGAGCTAATTCAATCAAGGAAACACTGCATGTTGGTGAAGGGCATATTGAAGAAGGATCAGCCGAGTGGTTCTTGTGGGAGAACAACTCCATTTGGCTCACTAACTTCACACACCATCAGGCTTCCAAGCAGCTCTCAAGGAAACTCAGTTTTCACACTCTATCCTTAGTGCCCTTTGAGTGCCTAGGACTGAAATGAAGCTTGGTGAGCATCCCACACAAACGAATGCTCCACATGCGGGTTTCACATGCCACCAACTCCACATTCACAGGCAACTTCAGCGCCACAGCCGTTTTCAGATAGCCCTCAATGCAAAGGCTCTAGACGCAAATATTGGTGTGAGAGCTAATTCAATCAAGGAAACACTGCATGTTGGTGAAGGGCATATTGAAGAAGGATCAGCCGAGTGGTTCTTGTGGGAGAACAACTCCATTTGGCTCACTAACTTCACACACCATCAGGCTTCCAAGCAGCTCTCAAGGAAACTCAGTTTTCACACTCTATGCTTAGTGCCCTTTGAGTGCCTAGGACTGACATGAAGCTTGGTGAGCATCCCACACAAACGAATGCTCCACATGCGGGTTTCACATGCCACCAACTCCACATTCACAGGCAACTTCAGCGCCACAGCCGTTTTCAGATAGCCCTCAATGCAAAGGCTCTAGACGCAAATATTGGTGTGAGAGCTAATTCAATCAAGGAACCACTGCATGTTGGTGAAGGGCATATTGAAGAAGGATCAGAATCGTGGTTCTTGTGGGAGAACAACTCCATTTGGCTCACTAACTTCACACACCATCAGGCTTCCAAGCAGCTCTCAAGGAAACTCAGTTTTCACACTCTATGCTTAGTGCCCTTTGAGTGCCTAGGACTGAAATGAAGGTTGGTGAGCATCCCACACAAACGAATGCTCCACATGCGGGTTTCACATGCCACCAACTCCACATTCACAGGCAACTTCAGCGCCACAGCCATTTTCAGATAGCCCTCAATGCAAAGGCTCTAGACGCAAATATTGGTGTGAGAGCTAATTCAATCAAGGAAACACTGCATGTTGGTGAAGGGCATATTGAAGAAGGATCAGCCGAGTGGTTCTTGTGGGAGAACAACTCCATTTGGCTCACTAACTTCACACACCATCAGGCTTCCAAGCAGCTCTCAAGGAAACTCAGTTTTCACGCTCTATGCTTAGTGCCCTTTGAGTGCATTATCTAGGAATGAACCTGGTAGAGCATCCCACACAAACGAATGTTCCACATGCGGGTTTCACATGCCACCAACTCCACATTCACAGGCAACTTCAGCGCCACAGCCGTTTTCAGATAGCCCTCAATGCAAAGGCTCTAGACGCAAATATTGGTGTGAGAGCTAATTCAATCAAGGAACCACTGCATGTTGGTGAAGGGCATATTGAAGAAGGATCAGAATCGTGGTTCTTGTGGGAGAACAACTCCATTTGGCTCACTAACTTCACACACCATCAGGCTTCCAAGCAGCTCTCAAGGAAACTCAGTTTTCACACTCTATGCTTAGTGCCCTTTGAGTGCCTAGGACTGAAATGAAGGTTGGTGAGCATCCCAC